>NC_084559.2:47375645-47490645 GCF_033978685.3 Nerophis lumbriciformis
ATATCTGCTTGACTTATCATGTCAAAGCAAGTTATTGGTCAAATTGTACACTGTAAAAATTATAATAGATTTGATGGTAACATTTAGGCTGTTTTTTACAGCACATTACTGTTAATTGAAAAAATAGACCACTGTTTTTTTACGCAGTAAAATTATGTTGCTAGTTTTTAATGAAAAATCTACGATTGTTGTTTTTACGATGTAAATGGAAAAAGGTTATCTCATTTTTTTTTTTACAGCAAAAATCTGGTGGCTGAGTTGCTACAATTAAAAAATGAGTGGTACTGTTTACGGTAATATGTCGTAAAAAACGCAATACAACGTAAACCGTTGGCCAACCAAAAAGTAACCACAGAACACTATACGACTATACGGTATAGTGTTCTGTGGTTACTTTTTGGTTGGCCAAGCGGACGTGACGACCAGTGTTGGGTTAGTTACTGAAAACCAGTAACTAGTTAAAGTTACTAGTTACTTTACTTCAAAAGTAACTCAGTTACTAACTCAGTTACTTACACCAAAAAGTAATGCGTTACTGTGAAAAGTAACTATTTAGTTACTTCTTTTTTTCTTCTTTTTTTTTTTAAGCTCCCATTAATGCCCTTTTTGCCTTCATTTCAGTACTGTTATTGCACTGGAGAATAATACAATCTGTTGATCAACTTGACATGCATTTTTATTTTCCTTTTAACATAATGAATGAAAAACAGTGCAACATAAAAAGGCATTCCTCCTTTCTTTAAACTTGGACCAATGACCATTAATAAAAAACAAGTTTAAGTGCAACATAAGAAGAAACATCATCTTCCTTGAAACATAGGTAGTGAAATAAAGCCTGACATCTGGAGTGATGCTGCTGTCTTCCACACTTGGAGCCATGGATTGTAGAATCCTTGTTTTCAGTGGCAGGATCATTGACACAGATGGTGAAGTTTCAGTGCTCAGTAGAGATGGAACACTTTTGAGGGGTTTAAGCACCTGGAGGACCTCACCTGCCACTCTCACATCATCATCAGACAGGGTGACATTTGTCTTCAGGGTGTTGTGGGTCAATGCAGAGTATATAGCTGCCTGCTGCTCCAACATATCATAAGTGGAGTTCCACCTCGTTGGGACATCATGTATGAGCAGGCAGCTTTAGCATTTCTTGCTTTGTCTTAAGCACATGAGCAGCTGTTGTGCTTGGGTGGAAGTAAGAAACCTTCCTGATCCTCCCAAAGAGGCGCTCCATCCTATTGACTGAGATTCCCTTCTGTGATGCCAAATTCACTACATGTGCAAAGCACCTATCTGTGGTCCCAGTCCTGCCTCATTCTCTGTCATTATTTGATTTTTGGCATTATCACGTGTGACTGGGATATCTTTATCTTCCATTCCTCCACTGCTTGTGTCAGTACCTGCGCAAGGTGACTCTCGTAGAGGGGGCGTGTCTTCTCATCTCCCAGTCTGCTGTGATGAAGTGAGCGCTTATAGTTCCCCTGGACTTCCACCCGTCTGTCATGAGCGCAACAGCTGATGCTCGGGATAGTTTTTTCTTCTCCTGCTCATAAAGATCTGGCACAATCTTATTGCTGAAGTGGGTGCGCGACGGGATGTCGTAACGTGGTTCAAGCACGTTCAGCATGTGTTTAAAACCCTCGTTTTGCACAACCGAGTCTGCACTTATAAACACACCGATTCAATGGCGCTGGGCGTTCAAGTTCCTCCGTTATTGCGCTCGCCATGACCACGCTGTGTGTGGACTGAACGTGCCAACAACCTTTTTTTTTTGTTTCATATATCAAACCGCGGATCAAACCTTTTTTTGTCAATTTGTTCTGGCCTGAAATAAATTGGCCCTTTGAAACATATCTTTGTCTTTGTGTGTTGTATGTAGACCACATTGCTTAGCAGAGTTCAGTGATGCAAATGCATGTCAAGTTGATCAACACATTGTATTATTCTCCAGTGCAATAACAGTACTGAAATGAAGGCTAAAAGAGCATTAATGGGAGCTTAAAAAAAAAAAGTAGAAGAAGTAACTAAATAGTTACTTTTCACAGTAACGCATTACTTTTTGGTGTAAGTAACTGAGTTAGTAACTGAGTTACTTTTGAAATAAAGTAACTAGTAACTGTAACTAGTTACTGGTTTTCAGTAACTAACCCAACACTGTGTATATATATATGTGTATATATATATATATATATATATATATATATATATATATATATATATATATATATATATATATATATATATATATATATATATATATATATATATGTATATATATATGTATATATATATATATATATATATATATATATATATATATATATATATATATATCAAGGCTGCAGCTAACGATTATTTTTCTATCGATTAATCTATAGATTATTTTTTCGATTAATCTATAGATTATTTTTCCTTTTACCGATTATTTTTTTTATTTAAAATGAAGATGAAAAAATAAATTTAGGCCAGTTTTTTCAAAAGGCATGACTTATTTACAAAAAAAAAAGTATGGCCACTCAGTCAACATTGACAACAACATGACAAAATATTCTGTAACAATGTAAACATTTAAAACTTTTAACATTTAACAAAATTAAAAGTAGCTTATTTGCTTTTTAATGTGCAAATATAAAAGTAAACATCCAGTGCAAATCTTAATATTCTGCAATAGTATAAGCATTTCAAAAGTAAAAGTATTGCTTATTTTGCTTTAAAATGTACAAAAATAAAGATAAACATCCAATACAAAAAAGTGCAAACCGAAATATTCTGTAACAGTGTAAACATTTCAACAAAAGTAAAAGTATTGCTTATTTTGCTTAATAACACAACAATGATAGTATGATTAAAGTGAAAGTTAATTGTTCGTTTGTACATAGTATATGTAACGGTTAATGTTGTAAAAGGTATTTGCACAACTAATTAACGTTAGAGTCTTTGTAAACACTGAACAGGCACGCCAAACGCGCCTCTCAGAGTGAAACGGTGTTTTAGTTTATGAATTTACAACGCAGATACAAATGACACATTCATGTTTTTGTGTAATGATGACAACGTATACTCACACGGACGATTGACTAGTTGATGGTGATGGCAAGAACGCTGTCGGGTGTTTTCTTTTCAAATGTTCGTTCATAGCCGTTGTGCTGCTATGATAGGCCATTTCCGCTCGACACAGTGTGTATACAACAACTGTCAAGTGTTTTGCTTTTTTCGCTGTGCTTATCCCACACTTGAAGGGATGTATCAATGCTAAATGTGGCTTCTGGATTTCACTCAAAAGACCAGACTGTAGTTACTTTTTCCTTTTATTTTCCTTTAGTTTGCAACAGTTTTTCCAACGAAGAAACAGCCTCTTTTTTCTTCTTTAGTCTTTTTAGCAGTCTTTAGCAGTGTTAGTAGACTTTAGTAGACTTTAGTTTCTTTAGCTGTCATTAGCTGTCTTTAGTAGCCTTTAGTAGCCTTTAGTAGCCTTTAGCTTCTTTAGTAGTCTTTAGCTTCTTTAGTAGGTGAAAAACCTTTAAGGACAAAACACCACAAGATTAACATGCTGTAAAAAATCAATCAATTATCAATCCCATAATTTACAATTATTAATTAGGCAATCAAACTCTTAACCATTAAACAAGTGCAAGAAAATGGACACATCTTTTCCCTTTAAGTTAAAACAGATTTTAAATAAATTGTCTCAACATAAATGCACCAAGATACATATAAAATACATTTAAACCCAGAAACACAATAGATAAATGCAGCAGAAAACCCAATATGCAAATACATAAATACCTAACCAATTAACCACCTATTTAGATACATATTTAAAATCCATATTCAATATAAATATATTATTAAATTAGCAGTGAAACACTCAATCTTAAACGCCGTCTACTGGTAGAAAAATGCCCCTTTTTCTATGCCCTCACCAGCAGCCAACGATCCAACACAGTTAAATCCAACACTTTAAGTTGAGCGACTTTACCCTCCTGATGAAGCAAACTGCTCCAACATTTATCAATCTAAGCAAAGAATATCAACACTTCCTTACTAAACAACAGTTACACAAAACACCGTGTGTATTTAGCCTCCAGACTAAGCACGCTACATACACCCCCCCCCCCCCCCCCATCTCACCAGCGCAACAGGTGCGCCACACCCACAAAGACAACTAAAGTGCAATCTTACCGGCTGTCCGTTCAGCTATTGGTTTTGGTACACTTTTGGCACAACTCTGGGTTTTCTGTAACGAACTAAACCTTTTTCCACTCTGCGCTGGCGTCTTTTGTATTCCTTGATTTGACACAGCGGTCTAATTACCGGGCTCGCACACCAGCAGATGAGACGGGAGCACGCCGCGTTATACCTGCGCGTGAACGTAAACTGATCGGTTCTGATCATATAAGCCGACTGGCCGAAATAATGCCGAATTATATACATTTCCTGGGGTTGCCTAGGTGAATAGGGATGCGGATGTGCTCTAAGATAAAATATAATTTTATTAAGTGGGGTTTGGCTGGTTGCTAAGCAGCCACGGTAGCGAGATCGCACGTCAGCTGACGAGACAGCTGTTCGCCGCTACAACATTATTAGGCCGTTTATTGAAATACTCCCACACTTTTGACGACTTTTGGCGTGCTTTTTTCCCCTCGCTCGCACCGCTCGCATCGTCTGCTTTGCGCTCCGCCATGACGGTAGTGTGACGTAAATATGCGACGCATCGACGCACAAAAACGGCGTCGACGTATTTACGTAACCGATGACGTCGACTATGTCGACGCGTCGTTTCAGCCTTAATATATATATATATATATATATATATATATATATATATATATATATATATATATATATATATATATGTATATATATATATGTATATATATATATATATATATATATATGTGTATATATATATATATATATATATATGTGTATATATATATATATATATATATATATGTGTATATATATATATATATATATTTATATATATATATCCATCCATCCATCCATTCATCTTCTTCCGCTTATCCAAGGTCGGGTCGCGGGGGCAGCAGCCTAAGCAGGGAAGCCCAGACTTCCCTCTCCCCAGCCACTTCGTCCAGCTCCTCCCGGGGGATCCCGAGGCGTTCCCAGGCCAGCCGGGAGACATAGTCTTCCCAACGTGTCCTGGGTCTTCCCCGTGGCCTCCTACCGGTCGGACGTGCCCGAAACACCTCCCGAGGGAGGCGTTCGGGTGGCATCCTGACCAGATGCCTGAACCACCTCATCTGGCTCCTCTCGATATGGAGGAGCAGCGGCTTTACTTTGAGCTCCCCCCGGATGACAGAGCTTCTCACCCTATCTCTAAGGGAGAGCCCCGCCACCCGGCGGAGGAAACTCATTTCGGCCGCTTGTACCCGTGATCTTGTCCTTTCGGTCATAACCCAAAGCTCATGACCATAGGTGAGGATGGGAACGTAAATCGACCGGTAAATTGAGAGCTTTGCCTTCCGGCTCAGCTCCTTCTTCACCACAACGGATCGATACAGCGTCCGCATTACTGAAGACGCCGCACCGATCCGCCTGTCGATCTCACGATCCACTCTTCCCTCACTCGTGAACAAGACTCCGAGGTACTTGAACTCCTCCACTTGGGGCAAGATCTCCTCCCCAACCCGGAGATGGCACTCCACCCTTTTCCGGGCGAGAACCATGGACTCGGACTTGGAGGTGCTGATTCTCATCCCAGTCGCTTCACACTCAGCTGCGAACCGATCCAGTGAGAGCTGAAGATCCTGGCTGGATGAAGCCATCAGGACCACATCATCTGCAAAAAGCAGAGACCTAATCCTGCAGCCACCAAACCAGATCCCCTCAACGCCTTGACTGCGCCTAGAAATTATGTCCATAAAAGTTATGAACAGAATCGGTGACAAAGGGCAGCCTTGGCGGAGTCCAACCCTCACCGGAAACGTGTCCGACTTACTGCCGGCAATGCGAACCAAGCTCTGACACTGATCATACAGGGAGCGGACCGCCACAATCAGACAGTCCGAAACCCCATATTCTCTGAGCACTCCCCACAGGACTTCCCGAGGGACACGGTCGAATGCCTTTTCCAAGTCCACAAAGCACATGTAGACTGGTTGGGCAAACTCCCATGCACCCTCAAGGACCCTGCCGAGAGTATAGAGCTGGTCCACAGTTCCACGACCAGGACGAAAACCACACTGTTCCTCCTGAATCCGAGGTTCGACTATCCGGCGTAGCCTCCTCTCCAGTACACCTGAATAGACCTTACCGGGAAGGCTGAGGAGTGTGATCCCACGATAGTTAGAACACACCCTCCGGTTCCCCTTTTTAAAGAGAGGAACCACCACCCCGGTCTGCCAATCCAAAGGTACTGCCCCCGATGTCCACGCGATGCTGCAGAGTCCCACAGCATCCAGAGCCTTAAGGAACTCCGGGCGGATCTCATCCACCCCCGGGGCCTTGCCACCGAGGAGCTTTTTAACTACCTCAGCAACCTCAGCCCCAGAAATAGGAGAGCCCACCACAGATTCCCCAGGCACTGCTTCCTCATAGGAAGACGTGTTGGTGGGATTGAGGAGGTCTTCGAAGTATTCCCTCCACCGATCCACAACTTCCGCAGTCGAGGTCAGCAGAACACCATCCGCACCATACACGGTGTTGGTAGTGCACTGCTTCCCCTTCCTGAGGCGGCGGATGGTGGTCCAGAATCGCTTCGAAGCCGTCCGGAAGTCGTTTTCCATGGCTTCCCCGAACTCCTCCCATGTCCGAGTTTTTGCCTCCGCGACCGCTGAAGCCGCACACCGCTTGGCCTGTCGGTACCTGTCCGCTGCCTCAGGAGTCCCATGAGCCAAAAGAACCCGATAGGACTCCTTCTTCAGCTTGACGGCATCCCTCACCGCCGGTGTCCACCAACGGGTTCTAGGATTACTGCCACGACAGGCACCAACTACCTTGCGGCCACAGCTCCAATCAGCCGCCCCGACAATAGAGGTGCGGAACATGGTCCACTCGGACTCAATGTCCAGCACCTCCCTTGTGACATGTTCAAAGTTCTTCCGGAGGTGGGAATTGAAACTCTCTCTGACAGGAGACTCTGCCAGACGTTCCCAGCAAACCCTCACAATGCGTTTGGGCCTGCCAGGTCTGTCCGGCATCCTCCCCCACCATCGCAGCCAACTCACCACCAAGTGGTGATCGATAGAAAGCTCCGCCCCTCTCTTCACCCGAGTGTCCAAAACATGAGGCCGCAAATCCGATGACACAACTACAAAGTCGATCATAGAACTGCGGCCTAGGGCGTCCTGGTGCCAAGTGCACATATGGACACCCTTATGCTTGAACATGGTGTTCGTTATGGACAATCCGTGACGGGCACAAAAGTCCAATAACAAAACACCACTCGGGTTCAGATCCGGGCGGCCATTCTTCCCAATCACGCCTCTCCAGGTTTCACTGTCGTTGCCAATATCAGAATCAGAATCAGAATCAGCTTTATTGACATTACGCAAGGTAACGAGATTGAGATTGAATGAGCGTTGAAGTCCCCCAGTAGAACGAGGGAATCACCCGGGGGAGCACCCTCAAGTACTCCCTCGAGTGAATCCAAAAAGGGTGGGTACTCTGAGCTGCTGTTTGGCGCGTAAGCGCAAACAACAGTCAGGACCCGTCCCCCCACCCGAAGGCGGAGGGAAGCTACCCTCTCGTCCACCGGGTTGAACTCCAACTTTCAGGCTCTGAGCCGGGGGGAAACAAGAATTGCCACCCCAGCCCGTCGCCTCTCACTGCTGGCAACGCCAGAGTGGAAGAGAGTCCAGCCCCTCTCGAGAGAACTGGTTCCGGAGCCCTTGCTGTGCGTTGAGGTGAGTCCGACTATATCCAACCGGAACTTCTCTACCTCTCGCACTAGCTCAGGCTCCTTCCCCCCCAGCGAGGTGACGTTCCACGTCCCAAGAGCTAGCTTCTGTAGCCGAGGATCGGACCGCCAAGTGCCCTGCCTTCGGCTGCCGCCCAGCTCACATTGCACCCGACCTCTATGGCCCCTGCTATGGGTGGTGAGCCCATTGGAGGGGGGACCCACGTTGCCTCTTCGGGCTGTGCCCGGCCGGGCCCCATGGGGACAGGCCCGGCCACCAGGCGCTCGCCATCGTGCCCCAACTCCGGGCCTGGCTCCGGAGGGGGGCCCCGGTGACCCGCGTCCGGGCGAGGGAAATCTGAGTCTCGGTTCTTGCATTTCCATAGAAGTCTTCGAGCTGCTCTTTGTCCGATCCCTCACCTAGGACCTGTTTGTCTTGGGAGACCCTACCAGGGGGCATGGAAGCCCCCGGACAACATAGCTCCTAGGATCATTGGGACACGCAAACTCCTCTACCACGGTAAGGTGGCAGCTCAGAGAGGAGTATATATATATCTATATATATATATATATATATATATATATATCTATATATATATATATATATATATATATGTTTGTATGTATGTATGTATGTATGTATGTATGTATGTATATGTATATATATATATATATATATATATATATATATATATATATATATATATATATATATATATATATATATATATATATAAACAAATAAAATAAATACTTGAATTTCAGTGTTCATTTATTCAAACATACACACACATAACACTCCTCTCTACTAGTTGTTGTATTTGAAAGTGCAATGCTTTGCAGCCAGGAGCACAGCCTTTAAAGGAGCATACCTGTAGGTATGGGGAGTGTAATATTCTGGGTTGTAGTCAATAACCAGGCGAGCTGACAAAGTTACGTCTCTTTACTTCATACTTCAGAACCGACTCCCACACTTGCCGTCAGGGTGCACAATACAACGTAAACCGTTGGCCAACCAAAAAGTAACCACAGAACACTATACAGTATAGTGTTTTGTGGTTACTTTTTGGTTGGCCAAGCGGACGTGTAATCTGATAAATCTATCGATAAAAAGCAGAGCAGCGACCGGGCTAGGATAGACTAACCATACGTCCTCTTTTCACCGGACATGTCCTCTTTTGCGGGGCTGTCTGGGCGGGGTTTCTTAAATGCCTCAAATGTCCGACATTTTGAGTATTGTTTACACAACGTGCAGTACGCTACTTAATATGTCCGTGTGGAAACTCGTTCGGTACACCTCCGCACCGAACCGAAACCCCCGTACTGAAACGGTTCAATACAAATACACGTACCATTACACCCCTACCGTAAATCTTACAGTAAAATTCTGAAGACTAAGCTGACGTCTGTTTTCTGTAAAGAAAACAGTGGTACTGTTTTTCCATTTACCGTAACATGTTGTAAAAACACTATTTTTACAGTAATAGTCGAGTTACTCAAATACCAGTTTTTTACTGTAATTCTTTTTACAGTGTATGTGAAAAAAAATAAAAATCTAATGTTTAGTATAATTCATGTATTATTAACTGCGATGTGGCCTTCAATGAAAACCAGTTTGACACCCTTGGTCTAAGCCAGTGTTTTTCAACCTTTTCTGAGCCAAGGCACATTTTATTCATTGAAAAAAATTCCGAGGCACACCACTGAATGAAGCTCAGCAGCAGATATTGACAGTAAAAAGTAAGTCTCGCAATTGTTGGATATTAATTTAACCCATAACCAACCATGCATCAGTTCTTTTCTTAAAGTACTGTCACGACCTGTCACATCAGGCCGTGACTTATTTTGAGTTTCTTGGTGTTTTCCTGTGTGTCGTGTTTTAGTTCTTGTCTTGCGCTCCTATTCTGGTGTCTTTTCCTGTTTCGTTGGTACTTTCCTGTCGCGGTTTCATGTCTTCCTTGAGTGCTATTGCCCTCACCTGCTTTGTTTTCGCAATCAAGACTATTTAAGTTGTGCGGACGCTATCCTTCTTTGTGTGGACATTGTTGACTATCATGTCATGTACGGATGTACTTTGTGGACGCCGTCTGCTCCACACGCTGTAAGTCTTTGCTGTCGTCCAGCATTCTGTTTTTGTTTACTTTGCAGCCAGTTTAGTTATAGTTTTGTTTTGCATAGCCACCCCTAAGCTTAAATGCCTTTTCTTAGCGGCACTTAGCGGCACTCGCTTGGTGTAAGTGTTAGATACCTTTTTACCTACGCGCTGCCTCCTGCATATTGTGATCACGACAAACCATGTTCCCAACATCTACAAAGCAATTATCTACCTGCTGCCACCTACTGATATGGAAGAGTATTACACGGTTACTCTGCCGAGGTCTCGACAGCACAGACACTCAACAACGGCACATTTGCGGATTATAATTACTGGTTTGCAAAAAAATATTTTTAACCCAATTAGGTGAAATTACATAATCTCCCACAGCACACCAGACTATCTCACGGCACACTAGTGGTTGAAAAACACTGGTCGAAGCAATAACTTTAACATGAACTGCTTATATCATGCATTAGTTTGTAATGTAGAAAAGGTTTTTACAGTCCTTATGTTCCTTATCCT
The DNA here is from genome assembly GCF_033978685.3 of Nerophis lumbriciformis. Classification (NCBI taxonomy): domain Eukaryota; kingdom Metazoa; phylum Chordata; class Actinopteri; order Syngnathiformes; family Syngnathidae; genus Nerophis; species Nerophis lumbriciformis. The sequence goes on from NC_084559.2 coordinate 47,386,127, forward strand.
CTTTCAGGTCATGGGTAAACTGGAGCCTTTTTAAAAAAACTACTTTTATATTCTTCTCTGCTGACAAAGAATTTAAATCGGGATGGAGAAGCTATTCACATGCAACATGGTGTTGCTAAAGCTGTGCTCCCTTCTCTCGGATAGAACACCAACAATGCCTTTCTAATTATTGCTGTTCTTGTGTGCGTGTGAGTCATTCCACAGTCAGCCACCCACTCCAAACTGAGATTTAATGTTAATAAGCACTGCTATGATGGAGCAAACACCTCTAAGGGTGACATTATGTGGGAGATAGATGTGCACTGAGCATCTGCTGGGGGTTGAGTAGTGTTTGTTTGTGTGCGCGCTGGTCATAGACACTAAAGTGATATTTGGAGCTGTTCACACATACTGCCATATGTGTGTGACAACATAACTAAATCCCCATTAGAGGCAGACTCGTTTAAACACAATGTGATCTTCTGACCGGTAAACCCCGTGCAAATGAAGTAAACAAACCCCTGAAATATGCTTTGAATGTACAGTACTGAAGTGAATTATATTTATATAGCGCTTTTCTCTAGTGACTCAAAGCGCTTTAGATAGTGAAACCCAATATCTAAGTTATATTTAAAGCAGTGTGGGTGGCACTGGGAGCAGGTGGGTAAAGTTTCTTGCCCAAGGACACAACTGCAGTGACTAGGATGGCAAAAGCGGGAATCAAACCTGGAACCCTCAAGTTGCTGGCACGGCCACTCGACCAACTGAGCTATGCCGCCCGGAAGTACATGCAGAGCATGCCTTAAAAATCGTCTGTGCCTGAAAAAAGTTCAATTGTGGGAGAGTAAATGCTGTTGCTTAACTGTGTCTGCACAATCAATAGATAGTATCGGGGTTTTTAACATTCCATTTAGAATGTATTTGTCATCCCGACTCTGAAACGATACCTTCCACTTAGCATTTGCTGCTGAAACGTAAAAAAGTTAACCTCTGTTGATGACCTGCCCTGCAAATTGTCCTACATTCAGGTTAGCATTGTTACAGAAAAATGGTCATTACATAGCAACAGTGGGGTCTTCATGATTATTTATGTTTCAGAATAGTTTATGCATACATTTATATTGAACAATCCAAAATAACCTACCCACCAAAGGTGCAAATAATACCACCATAAACCAGGGGTGCCCATTACAAGTTAAAGGTGTTTAATGATAATACAAGCATGTTTAACACATAGATTCCTTTCTTTCATGAAGACAAGAATATAAGTTGGTGTATTGCCTGATTCTGATGACTTACATTGATTGGAATCAGACAGTAGTGATGATAACGTCCACATTTTCAAATGGAGGAGAAACAAAGTGTGACGATCTGTCACTTCATTTCTGTTTGTTTCCTTGTTTTTTTATTTACTTCCTGTCAGTGCTCTTATTTTGTTATATTTCCTGTTTGTTCCGCTGAGCACTGTTTTTTTCTCACCTGCCGTTAATTGGCAGCCGGTCCACACCTGCTGCCAATCAACATGTATCCTATTTATACTTTGTCTCGAGCACTCCTCAGTGCTCGATGATAAACACTCTATGTTTGGAACATTTATGCAAGACTGCTTTATTTTCTGTTTTGCATGAGATTAAAACTCATCATACCTGCTCTCAGCTCTCCTGGTTCTTGCATCTTGGGGTCACAAAACGGCAGCCATGCGAGTTCCTCACACAAAGTCCTCCTTTCTGTCCAATACCACATGAAAGTGGTTGGTTTTTGGCATCTTATTTGTCCAACGTCCATACTCCTTTGTACACACTTTACAAGAAATAAATTGGCGGCAAACTCCGTAGCTTGCTAGCTCGTGCACGCCAGCTTTCTGAGACTCTTATTTTGTTAGCGCAAGCAGGATGAAGCAGCACTTTTATTGTGAAGACAAGAACTGTGCAATTGGTCTTTGGAGTTTTGACGAGAGTCTGTTGAAATAAAAAGTGTTGCTCGCCTTCCTTTATAAATAAAGTTGATTTGATTTGATTTGATTCCTGTCGGTAATTTTTTCTTAATAATGATCTAGCAGCAGCCAGCGTCATCTCACAAGACCCTTGAATGCCGTTAATGTCAATCAAGTGACAAAAGTGACGTCTTGGTGAAGATTGATGATCATACTTGCCAACCTTGAGACCTCCGATTTCGGAAGGTGGGGGTGGGGGGCGTGGTTGGGGGCGGGGGCATGGTTGGGGGCGTGGTTAAGAGGGGAGGAGTATATTTACAGCTAGAATTCACCAAGTCAAGTATTTCATATATATATATATATATATATATATATATATATATATATATATATATATATATATGAAATACTTGACTTTCAGTGAATTCTAGCTATATATATATATACATATATATATTTATTTTATTATATATATATATATATATATATATATATAAAAATAAGAGAAATACTTGAATTTCAGTGTTCATTTATTTACACATATACACACACATAACACTCATCTAGTCATTGTTGAGTTAAGGGTTGAATTGTCCATCCTTGTTCTATTCTCTGTCACTATTTTTCTAACCATGCTGAACACCCTCTCTGATGATGCATTCTGCTTCGTCTCCTTGTTGTGTGTGCAGTTGTGCACTGCACTCTCTAAAAGCCCTAGATGTTATTGTCACATATGCATGTACAGTAGATGGCAGTATTGTCCTGTTTAAGAGTGTCACAACATTGCTGTTTACGGCAGACAAACTGCTTTACGGCAGACGAAAACGTGACTGCTGTTGTTGTGTGTTGTTGCCGAGCTGGGAGGACGTTAATGAAACTGCCTAACAATAAACCCACATAAGAAACCAAGAACTCGCCCTCGATCATTCTACAGTTATAACGTGATTGGGCAGGCACGCTGTTTATATTGTGGAAAAGCGGACGTGAAAACAGGCTGTCGACACGTCACTCAGGTCTGCATGGAGCTGGAGGGGGCGTGGTCTCCAGTTCTGCCTGAGTTTCGGGAGATTTTCGGGTGAACAATTGTCCCGGGAAGTTTTCGGGAGAGGCGCTGAATTTCGGGAGTCTCCCGGAAAATCCGGGAGGGTTGGCAAGTATGTTGATGATTGCTAATGTTTAGGTCTATTTTTTTAATGCCTGGCTGGCGATCGACTTACACACCCTTCGCGATCGACCAGTAGCTCGCAATCGACGTAATGGGCACCCTGTACATGGACAGTAATTGACCATTTTATGAGCATGGTGTATGGAGCTATAAAGACTTGTTTGCATTTAAGCGTGATGCCTCAGCAGTGATCCTTACGTCTCAGCCTCTGGCGACGTTTGGAGTGATATTTGTTTTATACGCCGCCGTATCTGACAATACCCAAATACGACCAAGCTGTTTGTTTAGCACTATTTTGTTATATACAACAAATATACCAGACATGCAAATAACAATGCATGTGAAATCCTTCCACGTTTGACTAGCCAAAACAAAATGAGTGCAAAAAGTTTCACTTTTTAAGATTCAGAACAAGGGAGACGTCTTGACAGACACAAACAGGATTTGTCAGCCCCAGTGAGTGCTGTCAGGGCTGCCGGCATTAGCAGTGAGAGCCGACTGTCACTCTTCATGCCGCACCGCTAAGTGAGGCTACAATCCATTAGCCACATTGTTTTTGACTTTGCCGTGCGGGGACTGGCCAAGACAGTGGAAGTGATGAGCAGTAGGGAGTCTGTGTGTAGAGTGGCGATCAATACGGCCACATTCCAGTAATCAGTGAATGTCAAAATGAAAATCACTCCAGTGGAACCTTCAACTTTGAATGCCCCAGAAGTTGTACAGTTGTAAGTTCAACCAATCATGTCCAAGAAAAATACGTCTCTACATTTTACAGTCGTCCCTTCAGATATTGTAACTTCACGAATGAAGATTGTTTATTTAAGCATATTTTACATATTGTTGGCCTAAATCAGGCGTGTCAAACATACAGCCCGCGGGCCGAATCAGGCCCACAAACAGGTTTAATCTGGCCCGCGAGATGAGTTTGCTAAATTTAAAAATGAGCTGAAATTTTTGAATGAAAGAAACTACTGTTCTAAATGTGTCCACTGGATGTTGAAATACCAATTCTTTGTAACCCCTGCCACGGGCGCGCGCATGACTTCAGAGGGGGCGGAGCTATGTGTCGTGTTACGATAGAGGCAAAACTTACGTGTGTCAAGTATTGTTGGTGACGAACCCCAAAATGCAGACATGGCAGGCTTGATACAGGAAGACATGATTTGTAATGTCCCAAAAATGCAGGAAAAACACAAACTAGGAACCAGGAGACAGGAAACAGGATACCAAGAAAACAGGAAACAGTAGTGATGGGTCCGGCAACACAGATGCATCGGCGCATGCGACGAGCTCATAGAGCAGAACCCTGTGTCGGTGCGCGTACCGCTTTTAGAAAGTCACGTGACCGATCATGAGCTGTTTCGGTCACGTGACCGATACGCCAACTGTGTGCCCTGAGAACAGGTCTTTTCTTCAGCTGGAGAAATAATAACTTAAGAAGAGAAATCGTCTAAAATTTAATACGTTGGAAAAACTGTTTTTTTTAAAAAAAATGTGTAAAAAAATATATACATATATTCTCAGTCCACAAGCATCCTCATTCACAACACGTTCTCTTAGATTTCCATGTTATGATACATGTTCACATTATTTATTGACTGTATCTAAAAAAGATAAAAATATATTTTTATTTAAATGAAGATATGAAATAGTCCTAAATGAAATACAATGACTTGGTTTATATTATTGTATATACTAGGTCATAAAATCAGTGTCAGTTGAGTCGGTCCATAGGTTGCCTGTAGGGATTTTAATGTCCAGCAGATGTCAGTATTTAGTGACACAGTATCGACACAGTTTCAATACAGTTTTGCAATGTGTCGAAACGCTTCATGACGCCTCATCAACACATCATTAGGAAACAGCGAACAGGAACCAGCAAACAGGAAACAGGAAACTGGAGACAGCAACCAGCAAACAATCCACAGCATACAGGTAGTAATACTCCAGCACTGACTGGAGGGCAGTGACGTGCAGTCAGGGGAGGCAGGTGAGGCGGGGCCTCACGTGCCATCATGGAAAGAAAAAAAATGTAAAAAGAAAAAAAATTAATTAAATTGTTATATGTATCCAGTGATTATACTATAAAGTTATTTTCCATTTAACTTCACCAGTTTTAGATTATTTTTATTCAAAATCGCTGAATTTTCACATTTGCCATTCAAATACTGAGAAGAGACTTGCGGTGATCAGCAGTCTGTTGAGCCTCACCATGGATTGCGCAATGACTCGGCTAACTGCTGGCCTGCTGTGCAGTGAGACCGTATTGCTATATGAATTATATTATACATTTCTATAGTTTAGTTAGCTGCGGTATATAATGTACAGTGTATTTTGTCAACAACTGTATGTGTGTAACGTATTTCTTGTGCTGAGCAATCATAAAACGGCTGCAAAGACGCACTGGCTGAGGCTCGCAGTAATCCCGCCTCATGGTGGTAGAGGGCGCTAGTGATCCCAGGGATCATTTTTGCGACGACTCGGCTGCAGAATAAGTGACAACAAGCTACAGTTAGCAGCGATCGTTTATTTTTTCCTCTCGCCTGGACTTTTAACATGGAGGATTACATATCTCAAATAAAACAGTTTTCTAAACTGGACTTTCAATCGAAGCAGGAGGTAATAATTAAAGGAAGATCTCCATCGAGACAGAGAGACTTTTAAAACTGAAGAAAGATAAGGAAGACTTCTATAAACAAGTTATCGATGCTTTTGTTCAAAAGGAGCTGCCATGGACTTCATTTATAAGTAAAGGTAAGACCATAATAACATTTTTTTTATTAAATGTGCTTTTTTGTGTGCTACAGTTTGTATGTGTAAAGTTAAGTTAAAGTACCAATGATTGTCACACACACACTAGGTGTGGTGAAATTTGTCCTCTGCATTTGACCCATCCCCTTGATCACCCTCTGGGAGGTGAGGGGAGCAGTGGGCAGCAGCGGCGCCGCGCCCGGGAATCAATTTTGGTGATTTAACCCCCAATTCCAAGCCTTGATGCTGAGTGCCAAGCAGGGAAGAATGCTGGTATGAGCTTTTAAACATAACCCGTTAACTGCTGCCAATCAAATGGTGAATAAGATACTCTTTAGTGTTCATATGTTTGTAAATCTGACTGTGATGAAGTCAGTGCCTCACCAGACATCAACCTCACCACACGTCACTGCTGGAGGGAGAGGCAGGTATAAATAGGAGCCTGATTGGCAATTGCCACCAGGTGTGCCAGACTGCCAATCAGGGACAGGTGAGGGAAAACAGCACTCAGGGAGACAAGCAGGAAACTGAACCAAAATAGGAGCGCTGACAGGAAATAAAACACAAACAGAGGGGAAACTAAAACATAATCAAACTGTCAGCGACAAACCTGACAATATGTCTGGACACTACGTACTTACGCTGCTCATTAATGATAGCATACAACATGTGGATTGGTATGTTCATGCCCTGATTGTCAAATATGTTGGTAATGTAACCTTTGACTTTTCTACACAAATAAATGCTTTGGATAATCTTTACATTTCATATTGTATTTATAACCGGGGACACATTTTGTGGGCGTACATAAATATGCTGAGATAATATGTATCCTCTTCTAACTTCATGTGTGAAATGAGTTTTGTTGTAGATGATGTTACATATGTTCAGAAGAAACCAAATTATGTTATTACATCTGTTACGGAAAATTAATAAAATACATCAGTAACATCCTGTAATATGATATTTATTTTATTATTCATTTAATCTTCTGATAGATTACAATTTAACACCAATGGGAGCATTAAAAAAATCTGGCAGACTCAATTCCACCTATTTGACTGAGGAACATAACATCATTCATTCAAAAAGCATTAATAACGCCAATTTAAGATTGAATATGATTAACCGCAATACTTAAGTGTAAAAAACAAACAAAAAAAAAACATTATTATTTGTAAATTTTCAGATTGTCCTTGGTCTATTTTTAAACAAAAACAACAAGTTGTCTTTACTTTTAAGTTATCATGCCATGATTTAACCAGTCGAGCCCACTTGGGAAAATATTTTCCTCCTTGTGGCCCCTGAGCTAAAATGAGTTTGACCCTCCTGGCCTAAATTAAGTGCTAAATTAGGTCTTATCCATCGTTTATGTGTATTACAGTTCAGTAGTTATTTTCTATTATGCGGTGGCAATGGATAATGCAATTTACAAAGTGGGACTTCCGTTTCCGTGTTAAGGGTGACAATGCTAACAACACAGCAGCTAATATCGGCCCGATCTTCACCGTGACATTCAAGTTGACCAACCTTCGGAAGGACAACTCTTTCATCTTCGACATCCTCAGCTCCACATGACATTGGTTAGACTTCGGCGCGCAACATTGACTAAACGTGTGTTATTTCCTGTTTAGAAGGCTCTGATTATGTTAAGAAAAATATTTAGAAGTTTGTTAACAGTTTCTTTAATGCTCTAACTATGAACTACGGACATATTTGATAAGAGTCGGGACCCGGGGGTGGACCGCTCGCCTGTGCACTGGCTGGGAACATCTCTGCGCTGCTGACCCGTCTCCGTTCGGGATGGTGTCCTGCTGGCCCCACTATGGACTGGACTCTTACTATTATGTTGGATCCACTATGGACTGGACTCTCACAATATTATGTCAGACCCACTCGACATCCATTGCTTTCGGTCTCCCCTAGAGGGGGGGGGTTACCCACATATGCGGTCCTCTCCAAGGTTTCTCATAGTCATTCACATCGACGTCCCACTGGGGTGAGTTTTTCCTTGCCCTTATGTGGGCTTTGTACCGAGGATGTCGTTGTGGCTTGTGCAGCCCTTTGAGACACTTGTGATTTAGGGCTATATAAATAAACATTGATTGATTGTCGCGGACATTTTTTAACCTGAAAATAAATTGGAACAGCTGTACACAGCATCGGGTTGGCTACACGGCTTTGTAAGAGACTGTGTGTGTGTTTTAGTACACACACAAATGTTTCCCATCCGCATCATCAAGTACATTGATGACGTTCGAATGTGTCGTGGTTTTTATTTTGCACGTGGGCCGTGCGCACGGAACCCTCTATCTCCACTGAACACCTTGAAGACAGATCAGCACCGTGCCGGACAGACTGGCTGGTCCCATTTAGATTATGGATGTCATTACTGCCTCCTGGCTGTCAGTCAGATTAAACCAATACATCCCAAGATGGAGTCTTATCGTGCCTCATAGCGGACCTCCTTCAGGAAAGCAAATATTTAAAAAGTCATCTTCTTCGTTTGCTTCAATTATTTTTTTGGCTCAATGTATGTCCATGTAGTTTAGTGTTTGTTTTAAGCAACGAAACAAATGGGTTTTCTTGATCATGTGTAGTTATGCGTATGCCGTGATGATTGAATACTGCAAATTACAACATGGAGGGATAGTAAACAACCAAAATAGAGCAAGTTGTAAAAAGTGAACACCATGTAAAATACTCTCAATGGTTGCCAGAAGTATCGACACTTTCACACCAAGTCGATACTAACATGGAACGATTACTTCGATTTTTCAATATCGTTAGTAAGGAAGAGAGCGGACACGAGTCTCGCGGCTATACAATTATTCCCTAATCAAATGCAAGTGGTCGTGAATGCCGAAGTATTTGCATGACATAAGAGATCCGCCAACACAAGCCCAGGGAGTTTGCTTTATGTGTGCAACACAGAAAACGGGAGCAAAAAGCCATCGTGTCATGAAACAAAAACTGAAATGTTGATACTAATAACAAATAAAAGCACAAATATTTGTCTTTAAATATATTTTGTTAGCCTTTTTATTAGCTTATTTCATTACAGAATTAAATAAAGGCGGGATAAAATATTAACAATATTGTTGGTTTTATGTACTTGACGGCTCCGGGCCACTGCTGTTCTTTTTTTCATGAAAAATAGTTGACTATTGTCATTCATGAGCATATTCATAAGCACAGTATTGTTTCTTTTAATATACTAAGCTAATTTTCTTGTTTAGATGTATAGTTATTGCTAATTACAATATGTGAAAAAAGATGTTGAAGCAAACTGATCTTAAATGCTTGACAGTTTGAAACAGTTTAATAAAAGTAGTGAGTTTCCAAGTACGTGGGTCCAGTTGTCTATTTATATTATGTAGTAAATAATACTAATAAGAAAACATTGTAATGTACACGTGTCCCAATCGACTACTGAAATTGTGGCAACCCTAATAGGCTCTGTAGTTAAAGTGGACATATTATGCAAAAACAACTTTTCTTTCCTATTGGTACTTGCTTTGTTTGTAATTGGGATCTGCATAAGTCCTGAAAATTTGAAATCAAACCATAGAGGCTTGGCGGAGATATTTATGAAACAATCCTGCTTATCTACATACTTCCGCCAAACACTCTGTTAGGAATTTGCCCCATTGGTGACGTCAGTGGATATCTCCATATATGGTAGAGTTTCACCCAAAGAGTTTTGCGCGAGTTTGCCAGTGTAGTCAATAAGTTCCGGGCAGACTGGTTCGTACATGCACATGCATCCACTGCTGTTGTCATTTGTAATACAACATAGCGTTATGGACGCGCTAAAAACTACACCATGGCTGACGGGGAGAAGATGCAGTCGAAATGGAGCCACGTAAATAAGACCGACCACAAAACATGGCATCCTGAAGAGATCGCCAGAATGTGTCTTGAAGATGGTCTGTAAAACATTATCTATGGACAATTTACACCAGAGAACCACCATTACATATTATGTAGATCAGTGTTTTTCAACCTTTTTTGAGTCAAGGGACATTGTTTGCGTTGGAAAAATCCGGAGGCACATCACCACCAGAAATCATTAAAAAACGAAACTCAGTTGACAGTAAAAAATCATTGTTGGATATAATGGATCAGTTACACACAGTAAAAGTAAAAGACAGTTGACAGTAAAAGATCAATTGTTGGATATAACTTCCGAAAGGGACAAACGGTAGAAAATGGATGTATGGGTGGGCTTTAAACCATAACCAACCATGCATCACTATAGCTCTTGTCTCAAAGTAGGTGTACTGTCACGACCCGTCACATTACGCCCTGACTTATTTTGAGTTTTTTGCTGTTTTCCTGTGTGTAGTGTTTTAGTTCTTGTCTTGCACTCCTATTTTGGTGGCTTTTTCTCTTTTTTTGGTATTGTCCTGTAGCAGTTTCATGTCTTCCTTTGAGCGATATTTCCCACATCTACTTTGTTTTAGCAATCAAGAATATTTCAGTTGTTTTTGTCCTTCTTTGTGGGGACATTGTTAATTGTCATGTCATATTCGGATGTACATTGTGGACGCCGTCTTTGCTCCACAGTAAGTCTTTGCTGTCGTCCAGCATTCTGATTTTGTTTACTTTGTAGCCAGTTCAGTTTTAGTTTTGTTCTGCATGGCCTTCCCTAAGCTTCAATGCCTTTTCTTAGGGGCACTCACCTTTTGTTTATTTTTGGTTTAAGCATTAGACACCTTTTTACCTGCACGCTACCTCCCGCTGTTTCCGACATCTACAAAGCAATTAGCTACCGGCTGCCACCTACTGATATGGAAGAGTATTACACGGTTACTCTGCCGAGCTCTAGACAGCACCGACACTCAACAACAACACATCATTTGCAGACTATAATTACTGGTTTGCAAAAAATATTTTTAACCCAAATACAGTAGGTGAAATCAAATAATCTGCCACGGCACACCAGACTGTTTTTCATGGCACACTACTGTGCCGTGGCACAGTGGTTGAAAAACACTTATGTATACCACAAGAGAGTGTTTTAAATGCAAACAAAAAAATATGACCTCTTTTAAGTGTCTTTTTGGAGCCACACCAGTTTTTAAGGATAAAGAGGACAGGGTTTCTTTGTCCATTTACAAATTGGCTAACATGGTATGTTATAAATAAATTAGAAACTGTAAGATATTACCGCATTTTTCGGAGTGTAAGTCGCACCAGAGTATAAGTCGCACCTGCCGAAAATGCATAATAAAGAAGAAAAAACATATACCGTATTTTCCGCACCATAAGGCGCCCTGGGTTAAAAGCCGCGCCTTCAATGAACGGCATATTTCAAAACTTTGTCCACCTATAAGCCGCCCGGTGTTGTAAGCCGCATCTAACTGCGCTAAAGGAATGTCAAAAAAACAGTCAGATAGGTCAGTCAAACTTTAATAATATATTAAAAACCAGCGTTCTAACAACTCTGTTCACTCCCAAAATGTACGCAAATGTGCAATCACAAACATAGTAAAATTCAAAATAGTGCAGAGCAATAGCAACATAATGTTGCTCGAACGTTAATGTCACAACACACAAAATAAACATAGCGCTCACTTTCTGAAGTTATTCTTCATTCATAAATCCCTCGAATTATTCTCCTTCGTTGTCCGAATTGAAAAGTTGGGCAAATGTGGGATCCAAAATGTCGTCTGGCGCTGTCTCCCTGTCTCCCTGTCTTGGTGAACGTCACGTGTGTTCGCCTTCTGTCATCCACTGTTCCCACGCAGTTAGCAGTCTAGCTTCGAATGCCCTGTTGACACCAATATCTAGCGGCTGGAGGTCTTTTGTCAATCCACCCGGAATGACGGCGAGTATTGAATTAAGCGCGTAAGCGTGTCTCTTAATGTGATGTTATGAGCTAGCAAATATAACAACTACACTACCCAGCATGCAACGATAGTGACGAGCATGCGCGGTAGCCCTGAGAAGCGTTGTTGTATGCTGGCAGTTAGAATGTGGTTATGAGCACGCTGTGAGTAAACGTTGAGAACTCAGTTAACACGCCTCGTCTGCATTATTTATAATTAGACAGACAACACACTTAATAGGAGCCATTTTGGGGTCTTTACATAAACACACAAATGGAAATGAAACGTCACATATCCCAGCATGCACCGCGCGCTTCTTCTACGGGGAAAAAAGATGGCGGCTGTTTACCGAAGTTGCGAGACCGAAACTTTATGAAAATGAATCTTAATATTTATCCATATATAAAGCGCACCGGGTTATAAGGCGCACTGTCAGCTTTTGAGAACATTTGTGGTTTTTAGGTGCGCCTTATAGTGCGGAAAATACGGTATAAGTCGCACTGGAGCCCGGCCAAACTATGAAAAAAACTGCGACTTATAGTCCGAAAAATACGGTAAGTACAACCTCTAACAGTAACTTTCTGACACATAATACATCTATTTATCTATGATGTCAAAACCCACAGGAATTATTCCAACCAATGTGCTCATCTCGGAAGAATCTCCATTTCAAGCCAAATATTAGGGTGGGCCACTGTATGAAGCTCTGTGTTTTATGCATGCTTATTATTCACACTTGGATAAAAAAAAGTGATAAAGCTAACATTCGTTGAAATCTTCTCACGATTTCTATTCATGTGTGGGTGTGAATAAATCATCTGCCCCCTGAGGCGTGTTTGTATTTGTTTCGTCTTTGCGAGCATGTCGATGCTGTGTGCGTCCCATTGACCCCTATGGAACCAGAAGCGAGAGAATGGCAGCGAGAAAACAGCACTAAGTGAAGCGTGGAATGTTCTCGGGAAAAATACAAAGAGGAACAACTGCTGCCAAAAAGATGAGAATTTGGGAAAGTGTTCGGCTTTTGGCTCCCTCTGACTTTCAATTCAAACGTTCTTTTACATTCTAAAAGCGGCGGTAAAGACTGCAGTTCACACCGTAATTGTGTCTCAGACCCAGTGGCGTCTGCATGAATCATTTCCCTCATGAGCTTTTTTACTGCCATGACAAAGGTTGTGGAATACAACATTGTTGCTAGTATTTTCACATTAACAGTCACACTGGTACACATATCTTAATAAAGTATTAATAAACTAACCGTCCAGACTGGATTGCCAATATACAGATTTCTAAAGCGCTATTCTTTGTGGAACCAGTAGGCTGACGTTTGGTCTTTCAAGAGTGGTACAGTCTTTTTTTCAAGTTTAAATCGTCATAGTACCAATTCTTGGTACCTGGGAATAGATACCAGTACTCAACGATACCAACACTTTTGTGTGTGTTCATGCGTTAATAAATATATAAATATTTTTTTATCAAATACATTTTTTTTGTAACATTTAACAGTGCTCTGATAACAACTGCGCTGTCTAGTTGTTATATTATTTTCTTTCACTTCTAAGTTTTAGTTTATTATTCTTCGGTCAATGGTCAACAAAATAAACAAACAGTTGTACATTCATAGATTGAAAATGAAAATGTTGCAGACCGAAAGGGTTTAGGCTGAAGTTGAACACTTATAGCGCCTAACCCTATAAACAATGTCAAGTACAAGATGAACTTCCGAAAATTATGAAATGTCTTTTGTACAACATATTATAAATACACATTATACACAATATGAACACTGTTCAATTATATACACAGTAAAGGCATGTGAAATATCCTTATACGCGTGTTAAACCTTTGTACCAATTTATATACTATATACAAACAATTATACTTCCATTATTATTTATATCCCACATTTAGTATTTTAATTAACATTGATCATAGTATTAACTAATGTGTTGATTCAAGAGTGATATATTTTTCCAAGACATTGGTCTTAAAGTGTTTTTTAAATGTGTGAATGGACCTGGAACATTTGAAGGAATCATCCAAGCTGTTCCACAGTTGAACCCCCCTGACACAAACACATCTACTTTTTAAGATCCTTCTTATCTTAGCTTTCTGGAAGACAGCTGAACCTCTGAGGTCATAGGGATTCTCTCTGGGTTTGAACCTCTCCTGTAGACACTAAGGCAGCATGTGGTTATGAGCTTTGCACGTCACAATAGCAGTGTTGAGGTCAACAAGATCATGCAGTTTTAATGTTTTTAATTTAATAAACAGAGCATTGGTATGGTCATGATAATCTGCATAATTTACAATTCTAATGGCTTTCTTTTGAAGTAAGAATATAGAGTTGATGTTTGTTTTGTAATTGTTACCCCAGATTTCAACACAATAATTAAGATAAGGGAGTACGAAATAATTATATAACATGTTAAGAGCCTTTAGAGATTTTGATTTTATGTAACATAGCAATATTTTTTGCCATCTTTGTCTTAAGTATATTTATGTACAGTTTCCAATTTAATTTATCATCTATATAGATTCCCAAAAATTTTGTTGAACACACCCTTTCTATCTCCATATCATCAATTCTTATATGACACTGTATGTTATTTTTCCTATTTCCAAAAATTATATATTTTGTTTTATTTAGGTTGATTGACAGTTTATTGGCATCAAACCATTGCTTTAGTATGTGGAGTTCGCTCTCTACAGTCTCTAGGAGTTGGCCAAGGTCTTGCCCAGAACAGTAGAGACTTGTATCATCAGCAAAGAGAATACAATTGAGTTTTTTAAAGATTTTGCAGATATCATTAATATACAATAAAAACAATTTTGGTCCCAGTACAGAACCTTGGGGCACTCCATGTGTTATAATCTTTTTATCTGAATCTACATTGTTCATATGCACATACTGTTCTCTACCACCAAGATAACTTTTCAACCAATCATGAGCAAGACCTCTAAAACCGTACCTCTGCATTTTGTTTAAAAGTAATGTGTGATGGATGGTGTCAAAGGCCTTGCTCAGGTCAATAAAAAGGCCAACAACAAACTCCCTCTTATCAATTGCAGTGGCTACCTCCTCAACTAGTTCCATCACTGCCATGGAAGTGGACCTGTTTGGTCGAAAACCGTATTGGTGTTCACTTAGCAAGTGATGCTTATCAATAAAACTGTCTAATCTTGACACAAATAATTTTTCAAGGACTTTTGAAAATTGTGAGAGTAGAGAAATAGGCCTATAGTTGGTGAACTGATGCTTATCTCCACTTTTGAAGATGGGAATAACTTTTGCCGTTTTCATTTTCTTTGGGAAAACTTATTTTATAAAAGAAATATTACATATATAAGTGAAGGGAACAGCTATAAAATCAACAATTTCTTTGATCAGAGAAAAGTCCAAGTCACAGCAGTCTGTTGACTTCTTGTTTTTCTGAGAATTTACAATTTCTGTGATTTCACTTTCATAAACGGGGGAAATAAAAAACGATTCTAAGTTCCTTTGAATGGTTTGTTCATTAAATTTGACACTGTTTTCAGGTTGTACAATTTCATTTGCTAAATTAGATCCAACATTCACAAAGAAGGTGTTAAAAGCATCCGTTATTTCCTTAGGGTCATTTATAGTTTGATTATTTTCTATGAAATAGCTTGGATGTTCCTTATTTGTCATGTTTTTTTTAATGATACCATTTAAATTTTTCCACGTACCCTGGATGCTATTTTTATGTTGTTCTAATAGGTTACAGTAATGTGTTCTTTTGCTGTGCTTTATTATTTGTGTTAACTTATTTTTGTACATTTTATATTTGTGTTCAGTTTCTTTGGTTCTGTGCTTTAAATGTCGTCTGTAAAGATAATTTTTCTTTTTACAGGACTTCAATAATCCTTTTGTGATCCACGGTTTGTCCTTGACAGTGCTGTCCTTAATGTCATGTTTTTTCATTGGACAGTGCTTATCATACAGTGTTATGAAAATGTTGAGAAAGGTTTCATATGCCTCATTCGGGTCTGTGGAGGTATAAACCTCCCCCCAGTCTTGAGCACATAACTCAGACTTGAATGCTGCCATAGTTTCTGGTGTTTGGTGTCTAACAAATCTATATTGAACTGCTATTTTGGCCCTTCTCTCATCAAAGAAATGGTGTAAAATGCTGAATACAGGCAGATGATCACTTACGTCATTGAGTAGTAGTCCTGCTGTTATTTGATTCTCCGGTTGATTGGTGAAAATGTTATCTATCAGTGTGGCAAAGTCTACTGTTATTCTGGTTGGTTTTGTGATAAGGGGAAATAAATTATTGCTGTACAGTCCTGTTATAAAATGGGTTGTTTTGGTACTGTCCATGGGGTTCAGAAGATTAATATTAAAATCACCGCACACAATATGGATCTTGTTTGATTTATTAAACAAATAATCCAATTTTTGATTGAATGTATCTAGACATGATCCAGGTGTTCTATAAACACAACTGACATTTATTTTTCTACTTCAATTTCTACAGTTATACATTCAAAAACTCCAGCTATAGCAGTTGATTTGCTGTCAATCTTCCAACATTTTAAATCTTGATTTACAAAAAGTGCTACTCCTCCTCCCCTTTTTCCAACTCTGTTTGTGGTGAATAATTCATAACCATCCAATCTTATTTCACAACACTTGTTCTCACCAAGCCAAGTCTCTGAGACTGCAACAATACTAAATTTATTGAACTGGCTCAGATATTCTCTAATATTGTCAACATTTTTATACAAGCTTCGGCTATTAAAATGTATTACAGTAAATGATTTGTCCACATTCACACATTTAAATTGTTCGTCTGTGTAGTACTCACAGTTTCTGGTAATATTATTGTAAAGATTACAATCGGGATCTATGTCACTGCCAAACTCATTTGAATTGCAGTTGTAATTGATATTGTCGTAGAAGTCTAGTTGGATGTGATTATAATTATTATACAGTTCACTACTATGATTATTATCAGTATTTCTACATTCTAATTCCTTATCACCAACATTGGTAAAGGTATTTTTTAATTCACTCTCCATTATATTTTAGTTTTTTCTTTTTCTTTGTACAGATAACACATTTGTATCCACCTCCACTGAAACACGCACACACACCCACACACACACAAACACACACACACAAACACACCACTGACAATACTTTTACTCTATTATGAGCGTCCCAAAGCAGTCCAAATGAAAACAAGTTTGTATTTGGTATTAAGTTAGTGTTTATACGTGGTGTTGAGTATATGTCTTTATGATCCAAGGTAAGAAAAAGTAAAAAAACAACAAAAATAGTCTGAGCATTCCAAAAATAAGCTCATCAAAAATCTCACTGTAGCTGTCCTCATCAAAAAAGGAACAATCAAAAAATGAGCTCGACAAGAGTGCAATTGTGACTGTCCAAAAAATGGAACAATCGACATTATCTGAATTGTTCGAGGTCTTCAAGTTCTCTTACCAGTATCACTTTAGCTTTTTCCGGCGTAGATCCATTCAGCTGAATGAAAACCTTGCAGTTTCTTGTCCATGTGGCTCCAATCTTGTTGTTTTTCCTGAGGATCCGTGCTTCCCGTGCTATATCCCATATTTTCTTGGTCGGATGCTCGTTGATATACACCGCTGATCCCTTTAACTTTCTTCCTTGTCTCAGTAGTTCCGTTTTGTGTCTCCGGTTTACAAAGCGCACAAGGACTGCAGGCTTTGCTTTGTCTCTGCGTGGCAGTGTATGACACGCTGAGATATTGTTTGCATCCACGTGTATGTCTTTTCCTTTCAAAAAGTGCAAGACTTGGTCCTCCAGAGTTTGCAGATCGTCTGTCTCCGCGTCCTCTCCAACATTCCTGCCCGCCGTAGCAGCTCGGGCATATGAGCGCGGTCTGATGTTTAGTCCCGTGATGATGACATCTTCCATCCTTGTGTACTGCTCTAAATTTTCAACTCTCCTTTCAAGATCAGTTATTGTCTTGTCTTTTTGTCGGATTGTTTCTTTGAGTTTCCTCACTTCATCTACAAGCTCCGTTAGCTTGCTTAGCTGTTGGGAGACGCTAGCCAGGTCCCCTGACATGAAGTTTAGCGACTTGCGTATTTCCTCTGTCATTCTACATCTGTGCGCTCTTCTTTGGAGGAGGCATGACAAAAATTACATCAATGCTTCCCACGCCTTTTCTTTGTTTCATTTGCAAGTATGATATAGTAGACTTTGCATGCAGTTGCAATTCCAAGACACACAGTATGTTGCTCAGCCAGGACGTAGTCTTTGAATTTGTTGAGTTGAATGTTTCTGTGTTTTTTTGGTTGAGTTTTACATAGTATTTAAACTTAAAGGTCTACTGAAACCCACTACGACCGACCACGCAGTCTGATAGTTTATATATCAATGATGAAATCTTAACATTGCAACACATGCCAATACAGACGGGTTAGCTTACTAAAGTGCAATTTTAAATTTCGCGCCAAATATCCTGCTGAAAACGTCTCGGTATGATGACGCCTGCGCGTGACGTCACGAATTGTAGAGCACATTTTGGGACAGCATGGTGGCCAGCTAATAAGTCGTCTGTTTTCATCGCAAAATTCCACAGTATTCTGGACATCTGTGTTGGTGAATCTTTTGCAATTTGTTCAATGAACAATGGAGACAGCAAAGAAGAAAGCTGTAGGTGGGAAGCAGTGTATTGCGGCAGGTGTTGTGCCGGATAACGCACCCCCGCCGTAGAATGCACCCCCTGACTGTTGTGCCGGATAACACAGCCGGTGTTTCATTGTTTACATTCCCGTAAGATGACAGTCAAGCTTTACCATTGGCCTGTGGAGAACTGGGACAACAGATACTCTTACCAGGAGGACTTTGAGTTGGATACGCAGTCGCGGTACCGTGAGTACGCATGCAGCTGCGGCTTCCAAACATTTGATCGCTTGCCCGTACGTGCGTGCCGCTATGTGCATGTCACGTACGTAACTTTGGGGACTTTGGTGGAATATATGTGCTGTATGAACTTTGGGGAGGTGAACGGTACTTTGGGCTGTGGGATTGAGTGTTGTGCAGGTGTTTGACTTGTATTGGCGGGTTATATGGACACGTCCGTTTGTTATGCGGGATTAATTTGTGGCATATTAAATATAAGCCTGGTTGTGTTGTGGCTAATGTGTTTATTTACTGTTTTAGTCATTCCCAGCTGAATATCAGGTCCCACCCGCCTCTCACAGCACCTTCCCTATCTGAATCGCTCCCACTGCCCTCTAGTCCTTCACTCTCACTTTCCTCATCCACAAATCTTTCATCCTCGCTCAAATTAATGGGGAAATTGTCGCTTTCTCGGTCCGAATCGCTCTCGCTGCTGGTGGCCATGATTGTAAGCAATGTGCAGATGTGAGGAGCTCCACAACCTGTGACGTCACGCTACTCGTCTGCTACTTCCGGTACAGGCAAGGCTTTTTTATCAGCGACCAAAAGTTGCGAACTTTATCGTCGATGTTCTCTACTAAATCCTTTCACCAAAAATATGGCAATATCGCGGAATGATCAAGTATGACACATAGAATGGACCTGCTATCCCCGTTTAAATAAGAACATCGCATTTCAGTAGGCCTTTAAGTTTTGTACTTTTTACACACCACATGTTTGATTGTAATGTGCATCTTTGTTGTAGTTATGATGACCACATTTTGAGGTGTTGAAATCGCAATGTAAAATGGCAATCTGATGGACGAGTCTGGGTTTGAAGGTTGCCAGGGAACGGTACATTTTGGCCTGCATCGTGCCGAGTGTGAAATTTGGTGGAGAAGTAATTATGGTGTGGGGTTACTTTTCAGGAGTTGGGCTTGGCCCCTTAGTTCCAGTGAAAGGAACTTTGAATGCTCCAGGATACCAAAACATTTTGGACAATTCCATGCTCCCAACCATATGTGAACAGTTTGGAGCGGGTCCTTTCTTCTTCCAACATGACTGTGTACCACTGCACACAGCAAGGTCAATAAAGACATGGATGACAGAGTCTGGTGTGGATGAACTTGACTGGCCTGAACCCGATAGAACACCTTTGGGATGATTTAGAACGGAGACTAAGAGCCAGGCCTTCTCGACCAACATCATTGTGTGACCTTACCAATGCGCTTTTGGAAGAATGGTGGAAAATTCCTGTAAACACGCCTTCCCAGAAGAGATGAAGCTGTCATAGCTGCAAAAGGTGGACCGACATCATATTGAACCCTATGGGTTAGGAATGGGATGGCACTTCAAGTTCATATGTGAGTCAAGGCAGGTGGCCAAGTATTTTTGGCAATATAGTGTATGTCTACAGCATATCCAATGTAAATTAGCATCAATCCAGCACATTTTCAAAAGTAGAGCCGTACTGCACTTTCAAGGGTCTGAACCGGCGCATAGTCTGCAACCGGACTTGACGTCAAGTGCAACGAAAAAGTATCAGTATATGGTACCATTTAATTGTATGTGAATCAGTACCAACAGAAATCAGTTGATACATATAAAAGTAACACATTTTGTACCCATCCCTAATTACAGTACTATACAATACTTTGCGCTTGGTTATTGTGGTATGTTTGGGAACACAATTTGAATCTTTCGACAATGGAATGGGCTAGATTTGCAGCTTCTGGAGATGCCGGCATCCATAATTGTCTTCAGGCTGTCTGTGTGATTGGTGTGATATTAAGGCTCTCTGTATGTTAATTCCTTATTAGTATTCAATGCTACTCATAGAAACATGTCTCTGACATTGAATCATGCATTATTTACGCTCACACGGTTATTGGGATTCTGTACAATTAGCACTATCGTTAATTAATCGACAGGCGTATTTAATTTTTTTTTCTCCGTTTATATTTGCTGTTTTATTGGAAAAAACACATTGTGAGCATTTATTATGATCTTGCAGATCGCTTGTGTGTATTTTCCCACCACCCCATTAGTGATGGCAATCCTATTTGTCCTCCCGTTCGCCAGACGCCCTTGTTATTTCACATCTGTGTCCAGTTTTTCTGGACCATTTTCAGGGCAATTTTACAAGCGATGATGGAGATGGAGGACCGTGGTTATGATGGTCGATGAGCCAAAACTTAGCCATTGAGCTGGAGTGGAGCATGGCAGTCTGTGCTTGCCGCGAGCAAGCTCGTGTGCCACAGGGGTTAATCCGACATTGGTCCAGAATGATGAATACATATTAGTCCAAGGCCTGCAGCCAGGACCTAGGATACTTGCTGAGTGTAAATGGGGGATGGGCCATTTTGGCAAGATCTTTAACCTCGAAATGCATGAAATTTGTTACAGCCCGGATGTGAGTACGTAATGCAATTACTTTTAGGCACAGGCAAGCAGTGTGTACACTAACATATTGGAGATTATGCTAATTTCCCTTTTTTCCCCGTCCACTTCATGTCTCTACAGCAGCAGATGGTGAGGAACCAACTTCAGCTGGTGAGCGATTTTTAGACTTCATAATGTCGATGTGTGGCTTGTATGCATGCATGGTTGTGTCCCATGCCATGCATTGTCCTTCATTCACTACCTATAGAGCAGGGGTCTCAGACCCTCGGCCCGCGGGCCAATAGCGGCCTGCGAGACATTATTTTGCGGCCCGCACCTTAGTATGAACATTTTATGTTAGTGCGGCCCGCGAGTTTTATATGAATGCCGCTTGACAGCGTCATACTTGCCAACCCTCCCTATTTTTCCGGGAGACTCCCGAATTTCAGGGCAACCATTCTCTCGAATGTCTGCCGATTTTCACCCAAATAACAATATTAAGGCGTGCCATGATGGCACTGCCTTTAGCACCCTCTACAACCTGTACAAACAGCGTGCCAGCCCAGTCACATGTTGTATTTGGCTTCTGTACACACACGTAAGTGACTGCAAGACATACTTGATCAACAGCCACACAGGTCACACTGAGGGTGGTCGTATAAACAAGTTTAACACTGTTACAAATATGCGCCACACTGTGAACCCACACCAAACAAGAATGACAAACACATTTCGGGAGAACATCCGCACCGTAACACAACATAAACACAACAGAACAAATACCCAGAATCCCATGCAGCCCTAACTCTTCCGGGCTACAATATACCCCCCCCCCTTGCGTTGGTTGAGGTGGGCGGGGTTAGGGGGGGGCAGGGTTTGGTGGTAGCGGGGGTGTATATTGTAGCCCGGAAGAGTTAGGGCTGCAAGGTGTTCTGGGTATTTGTCCTGTTGTGTTTATGTTGTCTTACTGTGCGGATGTTCTCCCGAAATGTGTTTGTCATTCTTGTTTGGTGTGGGTTCACAGTGTGGCGCATATTTGTAACAGTGATAACGTTGTTCATACGGCCACCCTCAGTGTGACCTGTATGGCTGTTGACCAAGTATGTCTTGCACTCACTTACGTGTGTCTGCAGAAGCCTCATACAACATGTGACTGGGCCGGCACGCTGTTTGTATGGTGAAAAAGCGGATGCGACAACATGTTGTAGAGGACGTTAAAGGCAGTGCTATCACGGCACGCCCTTAATATTGTTGTCCGGGTGAAAATCGGGCCAAATTCGGGAGAATGGTTGCCCCGGGAGATTGTCGGGAGGGGCACTGACATTTGGGAGTCTCCCGGAAAAATCGGGAGGGTTGGCAAGTATGTTGCTAGGGCGGCATAGCCATTCAAAGAAGGTGAATTCAGAAAAAAGTGCATGTTAGATTTTTTTAATAAATCTTTTCTTGCGGCCCAGCCTCACCCAGTTTCTGCATCCAGTGGCCCCCAGGTCAATTGAGTTTGAGACCCCTGCTATAGAGTAACATTCCATTAACACACACAAATGTTTTTACTCGTGCCCAATGCTTTGCAAGTAAAGAAACGATTTTCTTCAATTAAAATATCAATTCGCAAGTTAAAAAAAACAAGTTTATACATAAAGATAAAAAACAAATTGAAACTTTTGGCAGTCATTTTCCACCCTTTTGGCAGCAATATCATACCCTCATAGCACCTGTAATTCACACTCTACAACGACAGGTGGTGCTGCTGAGTCGAATTCAGGCCGTCAGAGCTTCTTGTCCCTTCTCTCTCTCTTCCCATTTGACCACAACGGCATAAAAACAAAACACAAGAATGATTTAAAACGCGGGGTTAATAAAATAAATATGTTGAATTACAGGTTCCCCTCTCTTCTGTCCGCCATTTTACTCCCCACCCTGCTTCGTCTTCTGTTATTTTTGGGTGAACGGCACCATGTGCAAATCAATGGCGCTCTGACGGCCTTAAATGGACTCAGCAGCACCACCTGTCGTTTTAGAGTGCGAATTACAGCTACTCTGTGTGCAAGTGTGTGGATCGTGCTGGGTGGAATATTACTGCCAACATTTTTAACTGGAAAAAAAAGTGAAAAAAAATTCCACTTACTACATTATATATACTTGCAGTGTGTATATAAAACGTTGCTGAAGGCTACAACAGTGACTCCCATTAGCCACATCTTTCAAGTGATTTTTATCATCTAAAAAAAACATGTATGTTTTGGTTTCTCATAATGATTGTGAATGACAGGCACAATTCCCCCAAAAGTGCAATTCCCCTTTAAGTCATCCAGCTATAAGATCTTTAAAAGTATACAATGATATTGCTGAATTGACTATATGTTTATTTGTTTTAATTTATGACACACACACACCCACGGACATAGGATTATCTATTATTCAATCTTGTCTTTGTAGCGTGATCGCCTCCTTTCTCACAACATGGTGTGCATAACTGTACCAGTTTGCACCCACATTGATAAGTGCTAAATATTGACGCAAAACCGCCGTCAGTCTTGATAAATCACATTGCAACTGTTACTTTAGAATACGATGACTCAAGTAAAAGTAAAAAGTAGTCATCAAAATAGTTACTTGAGCAAGTAAGTATTCCGTGAACAAAACTACTCAAGTACTGAGTAACTTCTGAGTGTTTTTTTAATAGCTATACTTTAATGGTTCTTGGACTAAAATTGTAGTTGATGTGAGTGTGCGTGTGTAAAAAATAAAAAATATGTATAATTCACTGCAGCATGTTTTCTCTAGTTTGTAAGTGGAATTTTTCTAGGCTGAAACGTGAACATTTCTACTGACACAGATGACAGCACATTATATATTTTTATTTTAACTAGTTTGAAAATAATTATTTAATATTTTTTTGCTGCCTTGTCTGACGTCATGTCAGTTGTTGCAGTCAGTACGCACTAAATTAGTCGGATTTGTCATATAATTAAGTTTCTTCTATTTTCACTGTTACATGTGAAGTTCCAGTTTCCATGCGCTTATTTCTAATGTCATTGTTGGCCATATGCAGTGTGCCTCTCGGACACTAGGGGGCGAGTGTGGTCATTTCAGCTTGTTTAGCGATGTGGAAATGTAAAAATACAGTGGGTTAGTAACTTTTAAGCTCTGGATCTAACAGATAACTACACATTTCCACCACAATTTAGTGTTGTCGGAAATGTTGTATCGTGTTTAAATGACACTTGTGTTTATTAGGATCATTATAGACAGAAAAAGATGGCAATTTTAATAAACTGTTTTAAGAGGTTTCTGCTTACCGGTTGTCTCAAACAGCCAGGATGTGTTGGTGTCCATCCAGTCATCCATTTTCTACCGCTTGTCCTTCTCGGGGTCACAGGAGTGCTGGAGCCTATCCCAGCTTCACTCGGGTGGAAGGCGGAGTACACCCTGGACAAGTCGCCACCTCATCACAGGGCCAACACAGATAGACAGACAACATTCACACTCACATTCACACACTAGGGACCATTTAGTGTTGCCAATCAACCTATCCCCAGGTGCATGTCTTTGGAGGAAGCTGGTGTACCCGGAGGGAACCCACGCAGTCACGGGAAAACATGCAAACTCCACACAGAAAGACCTAGAGCCCAGGGATCGAACCCAGGATTGTATTGTGAGTAGGGATGATGTTTGATAAAAAAATCAAAGAGTTCGGGCCTATTATCGAATCCTCTTATCGAACCGATTCCTTATCGATTCTCTTATCGAGTCCAGATAGGTTGTTGTATATGGAAAAAAAACACACAATATTTGGTTTAACAAAAGCTCACTTTTATTATATTAGAAAATAATTAAATCTAATAAATAAATAAACATTGACTGTTACCCCTCTAAAAAAATAAAATAAAATAAATAAATATTGACTGTTTTTACCCAAAGTATATTAAGTGGGATTTTTCAGAAAAACAAGTATATACGGCGTGGCGCAGTGGAAGAGTGGCCGTGCGCGACCCGAGGGTCCCTGGTTCAATCCCCACCTAGTACCAACCTCGTCATGTCCGTTGTGTCCTGAGCAAGACACTTCACCCTTGCTCCTGATGGGTGCTGGTTAGCGCCTTGCATGGCAGCTCCCTCCATCAGTGTGTGAATGTGTGTGTGAATGGGTAAATGTGGAAGTAGTGTCAAAGCGCTTTGAGTACCTTGAAGGTAGAAAAGCGCTATTCAAGTACAACCCATTTATCATTTATCATTTATACAGTAACACAAAAACAACTTGTCTCTGTGATCACTATAGGTGTATAAATAATAATATAGTGTTAAATAAAATCAGTCCCTTGGGCACAAAACTGAAAATAATACAGCTCTCCAAAAAGTGCACTAACTGTTTGTTATGATGCTTTGACATTTTTGCACTTTATTTCTTTATTGAAAGAAAATTCTATGAAGAGAAAAGTTGTTTGCAAATGTGGTTACAATGCTAAAAAATGAAAAGTTAAAGCTAAAAAAAGAAATACACTTTATTGAGTTAACATTATTTCTATATAGGGGGAAAGATGGGATGTTATGAGCTAGGGAATATAACAACTACACTATCCAGCATGCAACGGGAGTAACTAAGAATGAGGTTATGAGCACGTCAAGAATTCAGCCAACATGCCTCGTCTGCATTATTTATAATTAGACAGACAACACATATACAGTGTGATTTTGTTTTGTTTACAAGGAAAGAAAAACAAACGTTAAAAAAGGGAGATCATGTCATATATGTAGTATATATCTGTATGTACTGCGGTTGCTTTACGATCGTTGCGACAGCTGCCGTAAAGGAGGTGCGTTGCTAGCCTGGTTGCTATGTTTCCGGTTGGTCGTAAACGTGTTGGTCATGTGTTTGTACCCTGCTCAAATCTCTCAGTAAAGTTATTCATTGGATTATACCTTTTGTTTTGAACTTCATTACACCTTGGAGCGCTTTTTCCAGTCCATCGTTTTTCCTGCTTTCCCTATCTGCGCCTAATGACTGAGCTACGTGACGTCATTTCTTGTGATGTCTCACGGGGCATTTCTGGTTGGGACGGGATTCGTTCCCAGGGATTCGAATAAAGAACCAACTCTTTTTCTTTACTATAGTGGTCTCGATAACAGGTACCGGTTCTCAAAAAGGGATTGGAGTCCAAGGACTCGGTTCTTTTCTTATCAAACAACCGGAAAATCAGTTTCGAGTATCATCCCTAATTGTGAGGCACACAAACTAACCCCTATAGCACCGTGCACACATTCTAAAACGTGTTAAACAAGTAGGTTTCTATTTTATCACACCGGAGGCTTGTTATTTCTAGATAGGTAGAATGCAAGGCTCCATTTGATTGGTGGGATGGAGTCAAGCGTTACTTGTGCCTAAATTGGATTAGTCAAAAAGAGTCATGTGACTGGTAAGCTCTGTTTGATTGGTGAAATGGAATCAAACGTCACTGATACTTACCGGTTCATTGGATTGGTGAAACAGAGTCATGTGTGAGTCATGATTTTTGAGAAAATGAAAGTATTTTAAGTGTACCTTATAGTCCAAAAAATACGGTACTACTAGCAAACCCCTGAAAATAAATGTAAAAAGTGTCTCACCTTGGCACACATACACATTCACACTGCATGCAACACATGATTGTTCATTGTCCTTGACCAAAAAAAAGGGTTTGAATGGTCTTGATCAATTGGCAGATTTTAATATAGATGATGTTTTTCCTTTATGTTACTTCTAATAAGCACATGGGTCCAACATAGAAAGTGTTTGGTAAAAAAGAAAAAAATCTTAATGTATTTTTTTTACACATCAAATATTCAATCTTGCTTATAGTTCAGTTCTCGTGATGAAATGAATGTGCAAATCCAAAAATGGCTTCTGCGTTAAGTGCTTCAGCCAAGCCCACAGGTTTTATTGTGTGCACATTTCATATGAGAGTCAATACAGGGAGAACAGCAGGAGAAAGAATGATCAAATCTGTTATCGACCCAAATTAGGTATGACTTGCGACCACTGACCTGGAACTGGACTTGGAGAGAAAATAGGACAGTATAATGAGGAAAGTCACACATGAGACCACACAGCTTGTCAGTGCTCGTGACACAATTTTGCATATCAGCGGTTATCTTTTAATGTATCTCATCTGCATATTCCGTCCCTCTTAGGTGAAGGCAATATTCAATGCTTTACGTGCTGTGCGCCTGAGACCAGATTGTACAAGCACATCGTCCTCCTAAACTAAATTCACATTTTAATGGAAACTCGTGGGTAGAGGGAAGAAAATGTGCTTAGTCTGTATATTGTTGTCAATCTGGAGAGATACAACTGATAAATTGGATCCATTTCATCTCCCTGAGCAACGGCTGGAACCTTCCTTTGTGTTACTATGTCTACTTGCCATGTTGCAAATGGAACATTTCTTATTACTGTGACCCATTTTGAATCTGAGAAAAAACGTCTGCCACATAAATACAGCAAGCACAGATCAATGTGCCTCACTTTTTCTTTTTAGTGCACTTTCTTTTAGTTTGTTTAATGGATTCAGTCTCATTTATAAACAAAGTCTGATTTGGCCTGAGACAAAATGTGCATTGTTCTTCTTGGTTTAATAGCGTGTCATTATGATCTTCCATTATGCATCAAGAGCCTCTAAGATTCGATCATCCAAATGTTCTACTTCAAAATCAATGCGGAGTCATTAATCACACATGCTCGAAGCCTCTCATTGGTGCTCATCTTGTGCATAGGAGTGTTTGATATACAATGGGAGGAACGCAAGGTCATGTACTCTTCTGGAGGAGAACTCTGTTACAACTCTGTTTTATCTTTGACAGTACAAACATGGTGTGGACCGTATTTTTTGGACCATAGGGCGCACCGGATTAAAAGGTGCACTCAGTCTATTCAGGTCGATTTCCATAAAAAAGGGTTGCATTAAATGATTTTTTTCTAAATGTAAAACACTTCCTTGTGGTCTACATAACATGTAATGGTGGTTCTTTGG
Organism: Nerophis lumbriciformis; assembly: GCF_033978685.3. Classification (NCBI taxonomy): domain Eukaryota; kingdom Metazoa; phylum Chordata; class Actinopteri; order Syngnathiformes; family Syngnathidae; genus Nerophis; species Nerophis lumbriciformis. The sequence continues at coordinate 47,414,070 of NC_084559.2, forward strand.
TCAAAATGTGACATAGATGATGTTTTACTGACCATCTTCAAGTAGCTTTCCGAGCGTCTCTTCAGGATGCACCGTTTTGTGGGCGGTCTTATTTACGTGGCTCACCTTCGACAGCGTCTTCTCCCCGTCATCTTTATTGTAGCGGTGTAGCCTGCAAGGACGGGAGTGGAAGAAGTGTCAAAAGATGGAGCTAACTGTTTTAAAGACATTCAGACTTTACGTAAATCAATAACGGAGCAGCATCTCCTCACCCGTGGCTCAATAATGCAACATCAACGGCGGAAATGTGTCCCGTGAAAAACCGTCCGACCGGAACCCTCTAACAACTAAAGTTCCGTGGGCGAATTATGTAAACTAAACCCACTACAGTTTTTAGCGCTTTGATAGCTAGTCTTCTAACAGATATAAGTAAGAACTTCACACTACTTTATATTAGAAATGGCAACAGCGGAGGATGAATGCCACATAAGAATATAGAGAAACAGAAGAAGCTTATGACTACCGTGTCGCCACAGACAACAAAGGCGGACACGCACGCATTTTCAGGACTTATGCAGATCCGAAATACACATCAGCAGGTACCAGAAGGTAAAAAAAGTTGCTTTTGCATAATATTGCGAAACAAGACGCCAGATAATATGTCTTACCTTATACACACACACCATAATAATGCGTCGACAATCCATCAAGCGGTGCAGTTTCATAGCTTACCGAAGTCGTACTAAAAACATTTTGACAGATTTTTGAGCGCCGTGTGTAATGTTATATATTCTCATTTTAAGTTAGGTGTTGTTTACTGCCATCATATTGCAGTCTACACGTATCTCTTATGTATGACTGCCATCGACTGGTCACAGATAATGTATCAAATAAAATTGCTTCGAGGTCAGTAAGCACAACCAGAATTATGCCGTACATTAGGCGCACCGCATTATGAGGCGCACTGTTGATTTTTGAGAAAATGAAAGGATTTTAAGTGCGCCTTTTAGTCCGAAAAATACGGTATATTAATCATGTTTAATTTGGCTTGGACAAAGACGCTCGGAAAATAAAGAGAACACTGTCAACACATTTAAAAAGTTGTGCGAAAAGTACGTGATCAACTGGTGCTAATCAATGCTCGTCACAAAAAAATGATCACTTACAGCTTGATCCCCTTGCTAACTGTGTATGTCCGCCTGTAAGTTACTATCACCTCCATTGTGGTAAATAAACTACATTTCTTACTATTATTATCACTGGGGACTGGACGGTATCACAAATGGACATAGAGCAGCAGGCGCTAAGAAGCCATGCTAACTGCTAAAACAGCTTAAAACAACAGAAAAATTAATGCTTAGTTTATTTTAAAATAAGTTATATTATGATATATTTTCAACATTTAAAACACTTCTTTGTGGTCTGCATAACATAACGGTGGTTATTTGGTCAATATTTCAATAAGATTATGTTTTACAGATTCTCTTCAAGCCGCTTTCTGACCACCTTCTCAGGATGCGCCATTTTGAGGGCGGTCTTATTTATGTGCCTCCACTTTGACTGCGTTTTTTCCCTGCCAGGCATTTTCTAGTTTTTTGCGCTTCTATATTGAGTCTACTGACAGATATAAGTTTGAACTAGTGTTGTACAGTATAACGGTACTCATAAAGTACTGCGTTACTAATAAAAAAAAAAAAGGTACTATACTGCATTTGAAAAATACCAGTATTTTTTTTTCAAGCGCAGGCTGATGGCACGCTGAGGCGCATGTCGCAAGTCAACATCAACACACGCACAGACCACTTCTAAGCAGAAACACTGTAGAAACAAAAGAGGAAGGCACTTTAAACTTGAAGCGCCATTTTACAAGCGTTGCTAACATATCTAGCTAGTAGCTAGATGCTAATATTCGTCCACACAGTGTTTTAGCTTCTTCTCTTTCACTAGTCCTCGCTGCCATGCCGACAAATAAACGACGTTTCTTGCAAGTATCATCCATAAGCTACACATGCCTCACGACACACCGTAGGACAAAAGCTAACCGCTAACAGCAAGTTAGCACTCCTGAATGTAAACAAATGGGTAAATATATACAAATGTCGATTGTAACGATACCAAGTACAATGATTGATGATTACATTGATATTTTTTGTTATCACAAAATCATGTGTCTTTCTTATTGTTTATAAGTCTCTGGAACCGGGAAGACTTTAATCACGACCAATGTATGATCCTGTAACTTCTTGGTATTGGATCGATACCTAAATTTGTAGTATTGCCCAAAACTAACGTAAAGTATCCAAACAGAAGTATACGTGATTATTACATTTTAACAGAAGTGTAGATAGAACATGTTAAAACAGAAAGTAAGCAGATGTTAACAGTAGATTAATAATCAATTTTATACCGCTTGTCCCTCATCATTTTGACAAATTACTCGAATGAGAAATGACACTAGTATGTTCACTGTTATTTAATGCCACACATTTTCTTTGATTGCAATAAGAAACGTATGTTCGATGTGTCACGATATTTTCCATTAAAGTAAAGCCAAAAATTACGTTTTTTGTGATCCACTTTATTTTTTGGAAAAGTATTGAAATACAATTTGGTACCCGCGCTAAAATATTGGTATCGGTACAATCTTAGTACAAACTACACATCCTTTGTATTAGAAAAGTCAAAAGCGAAGGATGCATGTGCATGTATGAGCCACTCTGCCCCTCTACAAGAGGATAGACAAAAAGAAGGAGCTTATTGACTACAATGTCGGACTAGAATGGCGGTCTTGCGCAAAGCTCTTCAGGTAAAACTTTACCATGTATGGAGATATCCGATATCCGTCCTAATAGGGAAAATTCCAGATGGCTTGCTTGGAGGAAGTATGAAAAAGGGTAAGATTGTTGTATGAATATCTTTGCTATGCCTCCATGGTTGGGTTTCAAATTTTCAGGACTTATGCAGATCTAATACCAATAAGTAAGAAACGTTGATTTTGTGCAACCGGTGCACTTTAACAGAAGTGTATATGGAACCACATATTAGCAGAGAATAACCAGCTATGGACAAAAAATTAACGAGTAGATTCATAATTCTCATTGCACGCAAATTTGGCGTGAACCCAGGATGCAAAGACAGAAAGCGGCATGCAGGCAAAAGGGTTCATTTGAGTAGAATGAGCAAGAGGACTTGTGCAAGGCACACTGTGGCATACAGGAAACAATGCTATACAAACCCTCCTGATTGGCAATTAAGAACAGGTGTGCACCCTAATTGCCAACCAGGAACAGGTGAGGAGAATAGCGCTCAGCAGCAGGGATAAAGTCACTGCAGAACAAACCGCAAAACAGGAAGTAGAACAAAAGTAAGAGCGTGAGACAGGAAAAACACTGAAGAATGGAAAGACAACACAAAACCCCAAAACTGCCATGCAGACTGTGACAAATAATATTTTAGAGCAGGGGTGTGTACAAATTGCGCCAAGGGCCCAATTTCAGCCCGCAGCTCATTTTTATTGGGCCTTGATAGATTGTAAAAATACAATAAATGAATTATTATTGAAATACGCTACAAGTAGTGCTGTCAAACTATTACGTTTTTAAATCAGATTACCACACTTTTGAAATTGGATTAATCACAATTATTCACAAGTATTACCAGTAGTATTACTTGCTTGCATCATTTCAATTAACTTAAACATTTCAATGAATTTAAAGTATTTGGACAAATGAAATGTTATTCTTAGAATAGATTAGAACAGGAGTGTCAAACATACGGCCTGGGGGCCGGATCAGGTCCGCAAACAGATGTTATCCGGCCCGCGGGATGAGTTTGCTAAGTATAAAAATTAACCTGAAATTTTTGAATGAAAGAAACTGCTATTCTAAATGTGTCCACTGGATGTCGCAATAGCAATTATTTGTATCTTTGTAGATGATGCTACATATGTACAAAAAAACACAGAGGTTTGTAAATCAGTCGAGGAAAATAATCAAACTATTTAAATAACATAATGTATTTTGATTTTGATATCATTTTTTTGTCTTGATAGATTGAAAATTAACACCAATGAGTTGACTGATGAACACTATCACATCATTTATTCATTAAATATAAATAACGACAAAGTATACATGCTATTATCCGCAACATGTAAGTGTAAAAATACCCAATAACGTTATAATTTGTGAATTTTCAGAATGTGCTTGTTCTATTTTTAAACAAAGAAAACAATCTGAAGTTGTCTTTATTTTTAAGTTATCGTGCCGTGATTTTACCAGTTCGGCCCACTTGTCTCCATGTGGCCCCCGATCTAAAATGAGTTTGACACCCCTGGATTAGAAGTTAAGGGGAACAAAATAAATTACGTGATTAGTCTTCATATACCCATGATTAATGCAATATATACTAAATGTAATCGAATCGTTACATTTCAAAATGTACCGTTTCTGAATGTTATCGTTCTCCATGTATCTAGATATGTATCGGATCTTATTGGAGGGGCACACACTTTTAGTGGATATTATTTTCTTTACTGCTATACAGGCTATACACTTCCACGTTTCCGTTTATGATAGTATCAGTGAAGAAGATATACGGCATTACAAGGGTTGCTGAAATGTGAGATTTTTTAGACAATATAATTGTCTTTTAAAATGCCATCTTAAAATAGTTAAGTGTAGTATAAAATACTTGAGTGGCCTTATCACAAGGTTAAAATAATGACGATTACGGTCATATAACTTGTATCTACACAGGAAAAACAAAGTATCTTTTCCTTTCTCGTTGCCCGGTTAAATAGACTATATTAGGGCTCTTCGATTAAGGCATAGGTGCCAAACTCAAGGCTCGGAGGCCACATCCTTTTAAGTGGCCCGCAAAAGCCTGGAAATAATATGCATCATTAAAGTACTTTAACTTTTCTTACTAAAATATATTTGTTCTGTCCATTTTTTACAAAAAAAAATACATGCACTGTATGCAGTTGCATGTCTTTTGAATTTCAATATTATCTAATAATACAAAAAAATATTATGTTATCATACATTTCAAATAATATTTTATTCAAATAAAACTGCTTTACTTATCATTTTAAGGCAAGTTATCCCTGACATTTTATGCTGTAACTACGTTAAAATTTACGGTAAGAAACTGGCAGCTCTGTTGCCAGAATCTTACGGTTAAAAATAAACTGTTGTGCCATTTTTCCATGTAAAGTAATACACCGCTGAAACAACAACCTTAGATTTTACAGTTAAAAAACTCAGTCGCCAGGATTTTACCGGAACAAAACGGTGGTACCGTGGTTACAATAGACTTTAGAAACAACAACAACCGTAGATTTCATGGTCAAATTGTGGCGACTGAGCTGCCAGTTTTTTATACCTCAAAATTTACAGTTTTTTTTAACTGTAAATGTAAAAAAAATATATAATAACCAAATGCATAGGAAATTATGTAAAAATATGAGGCGAATCCGTCATTCACTGTTAGAATCGGCCCTCTGAGGGCAGCCATAACTGTGACGTTGCCCTCACTGAAAATGACTGTTTTCATAATCAAATCTGATTAGATATACTCGTGATATATATGCCCGACATCTATGGCGTCTATTCTTTTTTGTTTTATTTTCCAGAACACAGCTAATGAAATGCCCACAAATACGCAGATCTCATTGTCAACTTCTTCCACCTAAAACAAATGCATAAACAACGACGGTCAGGATTGAGGGCCGCTTGTAACAGTGAATGCACGAATAGAAAAGTATAATCGCCTCATTATATTATTGTACAATTGCCTAAGCATTTGGTGATTTGATTTGTGTACGTGGCAGCACGGTGGTAGAGGGGTAGAGAACCTATGGCTCTAGAGCCAGATGTGGCTCTTTTGATGACTGCATCTGGCTCTCAGATAAATCTTAGCTGACATTGCTTAACACCATAAGTACTGAATAATTCCGCTGGTCATCACAGTGTTAAAAATAACCACGTATCAACCAGACTACAAAGCCATCAGCAAAACCATGCAGCATTAATGGTAAGAAGTATTTTATTTATTATTGGTTACCTTCAGAATAACAATGTTATTAAAAAGAAAAAGAGACTTATTATACTCTAAAAATGTTGGTCTTACTTAAAAATGCACGCATTTAGTTGTATTCAGAGTTAAATAATATTATATAGCTCTCACGGAAATACATTTTAAAATATTTGGCTTTCATGGCCCTCTCAGCCAAAAAGGTTCCCAACCCCTGGGTTAGTGCGTCTGCCTCCACAATACGAAGGTCCTGAGTAGTCCTGAGTTCAATCCCGGGCTCGGGATCTTTCTGTGTGGAGTTTGCATGTTCTCCCCGTGACTGCGTGGGTTCTCTCCGGGTACTCCGGCTTCCTCCCACCTCCAAAGACATGCACCTGGGGATAAGTTGATTGGCAACACTAAATTGGCCCTAGTGTGTGAATGTTGTCTGTCTATCTGTGTTGGCCCTGCGATGAGGTGGCGACTTGTCCAGGGTGTACCCCGCCTTCCGCCCGAATGCAGCTGAGATAGGCTCCAGCGCCCCCCGCGACCCCGAAGGCAATAAGCGATAGAAAATGGATGGATTTTTGTACGTACAAATTGATGAATAACTTGCTTTGAAATCGTAAGTCCAGGTGGCAAGCAGATATTTATGTATTCATTGTTATTTTTACAAACTATAACACGGTATATAATAATTAGGGGTGCTAAAAAAATGTTTTATCACATTTGAATCACGATTCTTATTCATCTCGATTGTAAATTGTTTAATCATTTTTAAAAATCGAATTTGTTTAATTTTTTGGCCAAATTAGATTAAAAAAAAAACATTTTCTAGGCCATATCTATGCTTACTTGGTGCACATATGTGTCATATGTCAGCAACCAAAAGGAGGTTTTGTAACCTGTAAGCTGTTTTGTTAAGGTGTTATTATTATACCAAATAATACATGGCAAAAATCAGTTTGAATCGAGAATCGATTATGATTCAAATCCTCACCCCAAGAATCGGAATTGAATGGCGAGGTGCCCAAAGATTCACACCAATAACAATTGAATATTTGTTGCCTGGGCAGGTAGTATCAAAGTTTAAAACATATGGAATTTCCTGTATTACATATATGTTTTTCTGTCAAAATGGTAACAATGAAAACATTTAGCAAGAAAGATGAAGTATGCACAATATTTCCAGGCTTTCGCGGGCCACATTAAATGACGTGTCGAGCCGGATCTGGCCCCCGGGCCTTGAGTTTGACACATGTGATTTAGAGGAAGTAAATGTTGTGACAAGGTATCCGTAGCTGAACCTGCAGAAAGATCATTACCGTTCCCAGAGGGGAGGAGTGAGGGAGGCCTCTTGTTTGAGCAAACTCGTTGAAGCTACACGTCCGGTCTTTGGGCAGTGCAGGTTCTGTGTCTTCCATCTTAGAAGGTCCTCCCAACACACCCATTGTACGTACGACGCCTCGGATTTGTCTGCAAGGTTGATAGTCGAATAAGACTTCTCCCAATCCGAACGCAAAATTGTTTATTCTAAGGCCCCTTCTAAACTAAGCCAACTAAGGTTATCCAGGGTAAATTCCACCTAACCTTAAATGACCATTGTGTGCGTGTGGACATGGATAAGACCCCCTCAACCTGCTCACGTCATGGTCACCTCCAGTGTTGCTTTGTGTGCAAGTTCTTAAATTTAACTTAGCTGAACAATATCCAGTGTTGTGGTATTTCAATTAACTAGAATCGAGTGTGCTGTGGGGACCCGAATAAATTAATCACATCTTTAATGGACATGTGAAAATAAACAATGTGATAAAAAACATTTTACATCAACCAATCTAGGGATCTAGATATCTTGTCAGGACACTCCTCACTCTTTTGCCTTCACCTTCATTGTCCATTCATTTTTGGTGACTTTATAAACTCTGGACCTAGACGTGGCAGACAATAAATGATAAATTCTGCTGTGCTAGTCCAAAAGTATTTACCATTTTCCGTAGTCTTCCTCTCGACGGCCAGGTAATACAAAGCACACACTACCTTTTTTTTTTATCACATCCATGGGAGCCCGCATTCTCGTTGTCTCTCCTTCGACAAATGGACAACGTTTTTTGGTAAGTATAATCACAGCTGACCTGGACATTGGAAAGTTCTTTTGCCGTCTGAGAAGTGTAGTATCCCAAACAGCTGCAATTGCTTTCTCTTAAGGTATTCATGTGTGATTTCCACAAGCGTCTGTACAGACGAAAGGAGAAACACGGGCATGTCTGGATGACTTGCCTCCATATTTCCAGTGGTTAGCTCAGAGTTACGAAACCGCTTTATTGGCTGGCTGTGGCGCGTTCTTTCTGACAACACTTCCTGTGTGGGGCGCGGTTTTTCTGGCGTCACTTCCTCTTCGAACGATCATTGAGTCCATACAAAGCTAAGAGAGATTCAAGAAATAGACGGCGCACTTACCCGTGTAAAAAATTGTCCGAGGGGGGGGGGCCTTAAACGATGATTTAGTGTGGCCAAAACGAGGCTGTTTGTTTAATGAGTTATCCGGCTTAATGTAGACAAGGTCTGACGTACTAAAGACCACTGCTTCTAAAGAGGCTGGGTAATCTTCAAAAAGTCACACATGGTAATTGGTGCTATTATAGACAAAATGCTGTTGCTCTTGATGTAAATCAAGAGAAACACCTTGTTTAGAAGAGACCTTTAAGGACAGTGCTGTGACATTTCCATGACATTTAGTTTCTACAAGACTTTCAAAAAGATGCCCATCTTCAGTGTGACTTTTCAACTTGCATTACTGTTTGACATATTCCAAGCCATTCTGCCTCTGCGTGATTTCTCATCCGTTGGATTGTAAGTGCATTTGTCAGACTTTGTCAAATGCTGATGGGCTGAAATGGCAAAATGGCAAGAGCACAGCGGTGCGGTCTAAGGACTGTCAAGTGTCCCCTGCTGGGAGCACAGATGTATTATTGGCACCAGAGTGCCAACGTTGATCAGTCGGGGTAAAGGATGGGTTCACTGACTATGAGCTTGGGAACCTCATAGGCCCATCTGTAAAGAAAGGCAGGGTAGAAATAGATGTGACACAATTAGGCCATGTCAGATTTGGCTGTAGCCTGGCCGGCTGCTCATTCACAGTGGAGGAGCATCCATGTCAATTTCACACTCCCAAGGGGTTATGAAATATGTTTCTTTTAACATTTGACAGTGTGGACTAAAGGCTGCCTTGGAGCTTTTTACTGTGTAGCGTGAAACACACCTGCCAATACAACGATGCGTGTTACTGAAGATGTGTTGTCATCAGTCGCTATGTTTCCATGCACTAAATTAGACTGATTTCTCAAAGTTAGTTGTTTTTTATTTTCACACCTATGTGTGAAGTCCAACTGTCCATGCTCACTCTCAGACCCTCTTTACACTAAGGTTATCCACGGTAAATCACACCTAACTTTATCCGTGTCCACTAGGGGTGTGGGAAAAAAATTGATTCAAATTCGAAGCGCGATTCTCACGTTGTGCGATTCAAAATTGATTCTCATTTTTCCGTTTTCCTCGACGGCCAGGTAATACAAAGCACACGCTATCTTTTTTATCACATCCACTGGAGCTTGCATTGTTGTTGTCTCTCCTTCGACAAATGGACAAAGTTTTTCGCTAAGTAGATACACAGCTGACCCGGCCGGACATTGGAAAGTTCTCTTGCCGTCTGAGAAGTGTTGTATCCCAAATAGCTGCAATTGCTTTCTCCTAAGGTATTCATGTGTGATTTCCACAAGCGTCTGTACATGTAGAGGAAGGTAAAACACGGCCATGTCTGGATGACTCGCCTTCATATTTCCAATGGTTAGCTTCAAGTTACGAAACCGCTTTATTATGAAGCTGGCAGTGGCGCGTTCTTTCTGACGTCACTTCCTGTTTGGGCGAGGAATTTCTGCCGTCATTTCCTCCCCGAACTCAGTTTGTAAACGATCAATGAGTCAATACAAAGCTAAGTACCGGAAATTCAAGAATTACACAGCTGACTTACCCGTGTAAAAATTTGTCCGAGGAGGGGGGCCTTTAACGCTAGTTTAGTGTTGCTGAAACGGGGCTTTGGCTAAATAATTATTCGTTTAAGGGGTTGAACGGCTTAGTGTAGATATGGCCTCAAATGCGACTATTGGTCATACGCAATGTGCCTCCCGTACACTGGGGGGCGCTTATTTTTAAATTTAGCGCGGATAACTATGAGGTCACACTAGGGTTTGCGGATCCTTGCAACTTGTTTTAACTGATGTCTGCTATAATATTGGCACAGATTACAAATATTACGTCTCTAATGGCAATGCTGATGTTAAATAGCAAACAGCATCAAAAAATGATCTTGGATTGCGCTACGAACATGACGCTACTACCAAGAATATATTGGGTCAGATGCAGGTTAGATGCAAAGAAAAATCGATGGAAGAGTTTTTTCGAAACAATTTTCAGACGAAAGTCCTTTAAACAAAACTTTTGAATGTCTCAAAAAGGCTTTGTGGCTTGATGGAAGGAGTTTTAAATCCGAAGGAAAAGAACGTTCATGCCCCGACTGATATCCAGAGGAAGGTTGCTATTGTTCTGGACTATCTAGCCAGTTGTGCGAAAAGTGCTCGCACAAATGCAGCGTGAAGAGGTTTGTGTACGCTTTATCGTTCGCCTTTAATGTACTTACTTCATTATCTTTCATGTCATTGATATTTAGATTGGGAGTCCAAATTAAGTGGGCCTCCATAAATAAATCTCAGTTTCTTTTTTTCTATCATCGAATCACTTCCAAATGTTCTGTTCTCCTAATTTGTGAAGCAAATAAACAGTCCCCTCTTCATGACAATTGTTGCTATGTTTTTATCAAATGGTATCTTCTTCCGGGTTGTATCCCACGCGTTGGGACTGCTGCATCCGCGATACGAACGGTCCTCTCCGCCCAGACACACGCCCTCAGGAGATCTGGTTTCCAGTCGCATAATCCAGGTGTTAGTTCAACTTTTAAAAAATCAAACATGATCTAAATAAGGTGTGTCCATGGGTTGTAAGATGCTTTTTTTTGAGACGAACTATTTGAGAAATCGAACTAATTTAGTACATGGATACGTACTGAGTGGAACGTGAACCCTTGTGAGACATGTTTGTTTGCCGAGTATTGCTGATAGTGTGTTTGATTCTCTGTCTCTACAACTTGAGGGATCAGGAAAAATCAGCTATCCGTTCTCTGTAATCCCGAGCCTGCCCCCTGTGTGATCCAACCTAATGTAAATGTATGGTAAATTAGAAAAGCCCTTGGGCAGCACAGACCTCTACCAGGCCCAATCTCCCAATAGTAAAGCATCATTTCAAGAATCCTAAATCTAGATGGTTATCCCAAAATCAAATCAGTTCTTTCTTATCCCATTTGTGATATTTCCTGAAAGTCTAATCAAAATCTACCCAGAACTTTTTGAGTTATGTTGCTAACTGACTACTGATACATAACCTCCCGACGGAAATATTACATTAGGTTTTTAGTTGTAGGATGTCCTCCCTGACCTGTCTTTTCTTCATCTAAGCCAGGGGTGTCCACTGGAGGCCACAGACTGAAAAATCATAGGATGCAGGCGAGGCATTTTGATATGTTTAACTTTAAAAAACAGTACAATACATATATTTTTTTCAATGCAAAAACAAAAACAGCCCGTATACCAGTTAAGTGTTATTAGCATCAGCATGTCAACTTTTTCTCGTTAGATTACTTTTGCTAGCTGTTTTATATTTGTATTATTAGAATGTGTTTGGACACACCTGATTGAAGCTCTAAAGTTCTGTCCATATTTTCAAGTTTTTGTAGGATGTTAATTAGTGCTGCACGATAAATCGAATCGACATCAAGGTTTTAATTAGTGCAGTAAATAACGGCAAGAGGCTTAGGTTTTGTTTTATTTCCACCGGCATTTGTATGACAGACATGTTTGCCAATCAGAATTGTTGAGCCTCACGTTTGTTCACCCTCTTGCTACAAACAGAGAAAAGGGCGTCTTATTTTGTGTGTTGCTCTCAGCATTCGAGTGTGTTTATTTAACAGGGGAATTAACCGAACAGAGTGACCCCTCTTTTCAGTCATTCACAATCTTTGTCTCAGCAGAGACTAGAGCAGGGCGCCGCTGCCAACACAGTACAGACAACCTCACGACTCGCCAGGAAAAAGATTACCATGTTTAATGTCCCGTTGTGGGAATATTTCAGCTTTAAATCGGATGGGCAATATGAGCCCATCAACATGGACTAACGAGCGAAAATGCAGTGATCAGGTGATGATAACACAAAGACAACGTCCGACCTCATTTTGCCAACTGTGAAAAAAATGCACTTTAAAATGTTCTATATAGGTAACATTTTTTGCCTACAGAAATTAGTAAATTTTATTTTTTGTTTGTTTATTTAGGATAACAAAGTTATTTACCTTTCAATTACAGTACAATTATAAACATTTCTACAGTAATAAGATGTACAAATTAGTATCCTTTTTAAATGGTTACTTGCATCATTATTATATATTATGATTACATTACATTATGAACACATTATAGTTTTTATCGATTATTTTTTCAGTTTAAGAGCATGGCGTAGACAAAAAAAATGCTGTGAGTCTGTATGCAGAAAGACAAATGTTTTTTAAAGTGAATTATTGCGTATTTGATTTGATTTGATTTGATTGTTATTAAGGATCCCCATTAGCTGGTTGCCTCAACAACCCACTGTCTTCCTGGGGTCCACAATTCAACACAATTACAAGTAAAAGCATATAATTATAACTACACAATACAGAAAGTAAATAAATAAATAAAAGCATCAATAAGAAAACAAGCAAACAATTTACAGTCACAGAATAATAATTACCATATAAATTGTATTGTTCTAATGTGTGGCACCTTGAGACAATAATATGTTGATTAACAGTCTAAAAGACTTCCTTCACTTTTTATTTTGGCAGTTTTGTGCGTTTTTATGTATAAAATATAAATAACGCAATTGCAATTTTGAAATGAACAATCGCAATTCGTTTTTTTCCTCAATATCGTGCAGCCCTAATGTTGATGGCGTAATTGGTAAACAAATGTTAGTAGCTCCATCCATACTTATTATGTTTAACCCTACCCACAGTATATATGCTATAATTGCCTTGAGTCGTGCTTCACAAGCAAAAAGATTAGGCTCTTTATATCAATGAATTTATTTTACTCGTAATGTTCAGGTAAAAAATTATGACTGAGGAATAGGGTTGTCCCGATACCAATATTTTAGTACCAGTACCGGTACTAAAACTTTTCGGTACTTTTCTTAATAAGAGGCACCACAATTTTTTTTATTATTGGCTTTATTTTACCAAAAAATCTTAGGGTACATTAAACATATGTTTCTTATTGCAATCGAAGAACAAATTTGTCCTTAAATAAAATAGTGAACATACTAGACAACTTGTCTTTTAGTAGTAAGTAAACAAACAAAGGCTCCTAATTTGTTTGCAGTAACATGTGTCATTTCTCATTCTATTTTGTCAAAATTATAAAGGAAAAGCTGTAAAAATTGATTGTTATTCCACTTGTTCATTTACTGTTAATATCTGCTTACTTTCTCTTTTAACATGTTCTATCTAAACTTCTGTTAAAATGTAATAATCACTTATTCTTCTGTTGTTCGATACTTTACATTAGTTTTGGATAATACCACACATTTAGGTATCGATCCGATACCAAGTAGTTTCAACATTATACATTGGTCATATTCAAAGTCCTCATGTGTCCAGGGACGTATTTCCCGAGTTTATAAACTATAACATTCATTTTTAAAAAAGGAAAAAAGATTTTGTGACGACAAAAAATATCGATGTAATCTTAGTAGTATCGACTAAACACGCTCTTGTACTTGGTATCATTACAGTGCATGTCAGGTGTCGATCCACCCATGGCGTTTGTTTACATTCAGGGGTACTAGCTTGCTGTTAGCGGTGAGCTATCGTATCTTCCTACGGTGTGTAGTGAAGCATGTTTAGCTATTCCTCGTCCTGCAGGGATGATACTTGTAAGAAACATACTTTATTCGTCGCCATGGACGCGAGGATTCGTGATTTAGAAGTAGCTAAAACACTATGGATGGATGTTAGCCTCTTGCTAGCTAGCTAGCCATGTCTTAAAGCACCTCTTCCTGAGGGCGTTTCAGTGTTATAACTTCACCTTTATCTTTAGTCTTTAGGCTAAAATGCGTCCGTTCTCCCTTTTCTGTCTACACTGCTTGTAAGTACTCCGTGATTGTGCGCTGCCGAACATGCTCCTCTGCTCGTAAAACCAGCAATGTCACGACGTGACGACGCGTCTTCATGCCCAGGAACCGGTACTTTTAAAGTTAAAGTTAAAGTTAAAGTACCAATGATTGTCACACACACACACACTAGGTGTGGCGAAATTATTCTCTGCATTTGACCCATCACCCTTGATCACCCCCTGGGAGGTGAGGGGAGCAGTGGGCAGCAGCGGTGGCCGCGCCCGGGAATCATTTTGGTGATTTAACCCCCAATTCCAACCCTTGATGCTGAGTGCCAAGCAGGGAGGTAATGGGTCCCATTTTTATAGTCTTTGGTATGACTCGGCCGGGATTTGAACTCACAACCTACCGATCTCAGGACGGACACTCTAACCACTAGGCCACTGAGTAGTTTCAAACAGAGTATAGTACTGTTTTTGATTCATTAGTACCTCGATACTATACTAGTACCGGTATACCATACAACCCTACCGAGGAAATGAATCACGGTCATCTACGTATACAAACTGTGTGGCGGAAATACATAGGACAGAATGCTAAATAAGACATACCACAGATGGACGTATTGAATAATTACCGTATTTGACACAATTATAAGATGAAGCTGGATTTACAATAAACCTTCTATTTCAAAATCATTGCTAATTTCTTAGCTCTTTACCATCGGAGCCACGCCTCCCTCAGATTGGGAACAGGTTACTGTTTTTGACATCTGGTGGTAGCTTAGAACCTGGAATTGACACGCCTCGGTGATAGAGCTCGAAAGAAAACAAATCATATTTCCCGTGTTTAACCACTGGACAGGTTTCCGTAGCTGACTGATTGGACTTTCTTCGCAGG
The DNA here is from genome assembly GCF_033978685.3 of Nerophis lumbriciformis. Taxonomy (NCBI): domain Eukaryota; kingdom Metazoa; phylum Chordata; class Actinopteri; order Syngnathiformes; family Syngnathidae; genus Nerophis; species Nerophis lumbriciformis. Next base: position 47,429,217 of record NC_084559.2, read on the forward strand.
CATGAGAATAAATCACGTTGCTCGCGCTGGACCCAGTGCCAGCTCGCATCAATCACGGGGCGAGCGATGGTTCATGCAGCCGAGGAGCCGCTGACATTCAGACAGGAGAGCTGCGGATGTTTGCCTCCAGACATGCATCATGCATGGCAGACATTACGCAACGAACAAAGAGCAGTGAACGCAGCGCTACCTGAGTGACACCCTGCAGAGATCTTGTCCCACCTCACAAGGTCCAAAACGTAGTCCTTCCTGAAGTGCAGCGTCCTTTTATCCTTGCCGTGATCCCATCAGACTAAAAAAAAAAATTGTCCTTGCATTGATTTGATTTGTGAGTGCATGACAAGACCAACACCGCAAAATATGAATGAAACAAAAAAAAAACATTGTGGAGAGAATATGTAATGTCTGCAGGGGAGAATTACTTGACAAGGCAGTAAGTCAGTGACCACTTTTCCAATCGTGGACAAATATTAAATACTTTCTTGTCGCCACTGTCGGAGGAAATTTGTTCTCAGACATTTTAGGCCAGGGCGATTGAACTAAAACGATCTGGCGGACGCATTTTCAGAAAGCCAAGGAGCTAAGGACCGGAGAGCCGCACTTCTCCCTTTAGTATTATTACGAGTATATTCCTGAGAACAGGCGTCCTCTGTAGTGTATTCCTGGGTTGGAGATTGTGGGGGAAAAAACAGTCCCCAAGCATCCACTGCAACGAGGGCTAAAATGTCAACGCAACGATCCCCCATTTCTTTAAAGTTTTACTTGCTGTTTTTAAGGACTTCATTAAAAAAAAAGCGGTAACACTTTAGTATGGGGAACATATTCACCATTAATTAGTTGCTTATTAAAGTAACAGCTACTTCATTTAGAGTTATTTGGACACTAGGGGAACATATAAGGGTTAAGGTTAGGGTTACTAACAAGCAATAGTTCTGAGGTTATTCAACTTCAACTTTTATTTATAGAGCACATTTAAAATTTACCACTGGGGTAGCCAAAGTGCTGTACAATGAACAGGTTAAAAGATAAAACGAGTACCGAGCAAACACAACACAACACAAACAGAACACGATAAAAAAATAAATAATTAAAATAGAATTAATAAAAACATAAAAACATAAAAACAGGATCACAGCAGGTGTATTATGGGGCGCCATTGCAGGATGGATATCACTCAGTGTTAAAAGCCATGGAATAAAAGTATGTTTTTAAGAGAGATTTAAAAACAGGAAGAGAGGAGGCTTGTCTAACACTCAGGGGTAGGTCGTTCCAGAGCTTGGGAGCAGCAACGGCGAAAGCTCTGTCACCTCTAAGCTTCAGCCTTGTGTCAGGGACCGTCAACAGCAGCTGATCGGCTGATCTTAAGGATCGGGTGGGGCAGTAAGGCTGAAGGAGGTCGGAGAGATAGGTTGGCGCCAGGTTGTTTAGACATTTAAAAACAAATAAAAGGAGTTTAAAATGTATTCGGTAACGCACAGGGAGCCAGTGAAGGGACGCTAAAATAGGGGTGATGTGCTCACGTCTGCGGGTCTGTGTTAGCAGACGAGCAGCAGAGTTCTGCACGAGCTGCAGGCGGGCGAGGGAGGCCTGGCTCTTAGTTTATGGCTTACTGGTTGTATAATAAGGCCATGCAGAATAAGACATTAATAAGTACTTAATAATGACTAATTAACAGCCAATATGTTACTAATTTGCATGTTAACAAGCAACTAAATAATGGTGAATATGTGTTCCCTATACTAAAGTGTTACCAGAAAAGCTTGTCTAATAGCATCTTTATGTCAGCAGTGGTTCTCAAAACTTTTTTTTTCACCAAGTAACACTTTGCTCTCCATGCACCACCATAATGATTCAAATACAGTAGCAAAGTAAGCCTAAAAAAAAGGCAGAGTTTTTATTTAACAAGCATGTCAGAAAAACATTACACACAGTTTGAACAGTAACACTGTGTTTGAATATTTAATTAAGTGATTAGTCGGCGTACCACTAGATGAGAATCACCGATCGAGTGTTTTAAAGGGGAACATTATCACCAGACCTATGTAAGCGTCAATATATACCTTGATGTTGCAGAAAAAAGACCATATATTTTATAACTGATTTCCGAACTCTAAATGGGTGAATTTTAAACGCCTTTCTATTATTCGCTCTCGGAGCGATGACGTCACAACAATCCGCCATTTTCTCACTTTCGTCGGTGTGTTGTCGGAGGGTGTAACAACACGAACAGGGACGGATTCAAGTTGCACCAGTGGCCCAAAGATGCCAAAGTGGCAAGAAATTGGACGAAATTTGTTCAAAATACGAGGGTGTGGGGAAAGCCGACGAAATGGTCAGTCGTTTGTTCCGCACACTTTACTGACGAAAGCTATGCTACGACAGGGATGGCAAGAATGTGTGGATATCCTGCGACATTCAAAGCAGATGCTGACATCAACTCCAAAACTGGACAGATCAGCTTTCAGGAAAAGAGAGCGGATGAGGGTATGTCTACAGAATATAGGGAATAAGCGGTAAAAAATGGATGGATGTATTATACATAAACTGTGTTTACCAATAATTTAGCTTAAAAACATTTATTTTTTTCAATCATTCGAGTACATTCGGGTAGTCTTGTGTTATGCAGTATTTTGTGTCTATTTAGGAAAAATATATGTTCTTAGCGCGCCTGAATTGGGCTGTCTGCACTCTCAAAGTGCATGTTGTTGCCAAATGTATTTCATATGCTGTAAACCTAGTTCATAGTTGTTAGTTTCCTTTAATGCCAAACAAACACATACCAATCGTTGGTTAGAAGGCGATCGCCGAATTCGTCCTCGCTTTCTCCCGTGTCGCTGGCTGTCGTGTCGTTTTCGTGGGTTTCGCTTGCATACGGTTCAAACCGATATGGCTCAATAGCTTCAGTTTCTTCTTCAATTTGGTTTTCGCTACCTGCCTCCACACTACAACCATCCGTTTCAATACATGCGTAATCTGTTGAATCGCTTAAGCCGCTGAAATCCGAGTCTGAATCCGAGCTAATGTCGCTATAGCTTGCTGTTCTATGCGCCATGTTTGTTTGTATTGGCATCACTATGTGACGTCACAGGAAAATGGACGGGTGTTTATAACGATGGTTACAATCAGGCACTTTGAAGCTTTTTTTAGGGATATTGCGTGATGGGTAAAATTTTGAAAAAAACTTCGAAAAATAAAATAAGCCACTGGGAACTGATTTTTAATGGTTTTAACCCTTCTGAAATTGTGATAATGTTCCCCTTTAAGGAGTCTGTGACATAAATGTTAGTCCCTCCAACATTTGAACTGAAGTCAGGGGGCCGGTCAGATCCCATTCCCAGGCGAGATTTGGCCCACAAGCCGCAAGTTGAATAGGGTTCTTTTAGGGTGTGTAACAACACATGATGTAATAATGTAAAACAATTCCTGAATGCATTTTGGAATAACTTGTTAAGTATTACAGAAGTTATCACACAATGCAGATGTAGCACCTTTTTAAAAAAAATTGAAACACTTTGGTGCATGATGTATTAAACCATCACATGTGATGCCTTAATTAGAAAACACTATTAGAGCTACACAAATTAATTTAGCGCTTAAAGAGATGTTGGAACATGTCACTACCTTTTTTTTTGTCACTCATATTAAGTGTTTTTTGCAATACAGGACGTTTTGTATGTTGGCGTGCTGACTTTTATACTTTTATGCCAAATAAAAAAACGTTTGTTTTCATGAATGTACCACCTTATTTTCTATGCATCATGTGTATGTAATAAAGCTGTGAATCTTTTGAACAAAAAAAAAAAAAATATATATATATATATATATATATATATATATATATATATATATATATATATATTAATTTAAAAAATATAGCAGGATGTTTTATTCGTCAAACCTAAATTAAATGTAAAGTACATTTATTGATTACAAAGGAGAATGTGATTGCAAGCAAGACACAAATTAAGTATTACTGACGTTACAAAAATGTGCCTTAGGTTTTTTATTTGTACTGCTGTTCTTTATTCTTGGTATCATGTATATACTAGGATTAGCATAACCCAATCCATATTTAATGAGTGTTTGCCTTCCATCTTTTCAGTGTACTAGTTATGTTAATGTCAGTAATACTTTGTAAATGTAGCTTTTGTCTCAAGCTTGCAATCAATAATCAATGCTGTTATATTTGATTTAGATTTGACCAGTTAAACATTCTACTGGATTCTTAAAATGTTTATGTTGCTCTAAAAGTTTTCCAATTAAGGCATCAAGTTTAATGGTATTTCATAACGCATCAAATTTTTAAAATACAGTACAAAAAAAAAAAAAAGTACAGCACTGGTATTTTGTAATACTTTTTTAAATAAACAACCAGTGATTACAACATGTGTTAATTATTGTGTTACAAAATGTGATAACAATGTAAAAATGCATTACATTATTACCGTAATTTCCGGGCTTTTTTGGACAAATTTGATTTTGTACATACTGTATATTGGTTGTACAAGTCCATAAGTCGCAGGCGTACATGGTGAAACATGAAATATTTACACAGGCGCTCGTGTTCATTCATTAATTTAACACATTTACACGGCATGATGCTGGTTAGTGGTGGTGGATTTTCGTTCCGTGCGGCAGCTTTTTCCTTTTGATGGCCACGTCAACAGTCTTTGGCTTTGGGGCTGCGTTGTGTGCATTTCATTGTTTCTTCTTAATGTCGAGGGTGAGTCCACAACTTGCTAAACGGCTGAATCATTCCGTGAATAGGGACGGGTACGGTTCACATTTGAACTGATACAGTACCAATTCCCGGTACATGGGAATAGATACCGGTACTCAACTACCATTTTTTGGTACTTTTGAGTATGTTAATAAATATTCATTGGTTTTGAAAATTAAATAATTTTTTTTGCGACATTTAAAAATGAGCTGATTATGATTAACTGCTGTACAGTTATTTCATTATCGCTTTTCTGAGTCACATTTGCAGCCATGCCACTAAGTTGAGATTGCAGATGCAAGTCCAAGACGTTAGATGGCAGTAGTGTATAGTTTATGGTGTGTTGATCAGTTTAGTCTTTGCTGTCTGTTGCGCCCTTCAAAGTGTTAACACTGTAAGTATTGTACTTATTACGCACCAGCTGTTTAAATGTAACATGCATCTTAGTTATATATTTTATTAACAAATTGGAAGGTGTTGACATTTTTATGTAGACTTGCTAATGCCAATCAGTAGCATGCCAATAGCAAAGTGAATGTATAGTAGCATCAAGCAAGGTAGTGCATTACTTGACTTACATTGGAGCGTTTTTTGAGTCAATTTCTTTGTTGGCATTGACAATTGCATTATCTAGAGGTAGTTTGGCCGAGTCCGCTTTTAGTGCTGCTGGAGTCTTCGCCAAGTCCAGAAGAGCCGGCACACGGGCGTGACTTTACGCACAACCAACATATATTGTGAATCGCCAACCAGTAGGACACCAACATAGTATTGGATTCGGTTACCCATCCCTATGTGTGAAACATTTGATTTATTGTGAACAATTTCATTGGTATACCCAAAACCAGGGGTGCCCACACTTTTTCTGCATGCGAGTTACTTTTCAATTGACCAAGTCGAGGGGGATCTACCTCATTAATGTATATAATGTATATGTATTTATATATGAAAGAGACATTTTTGTTAACAAGTTAAAGGTGTTTAAAGGCCTACTGAAATGTGATTTTCTTATTTAAATGGGGATAGCAGGTCCATTCTATGTGTCATACTTGATCATTTCGCGATATTGCCATATTTTTGCTGAAAGGATTTAGTAGAGAACATCGACGATAAAGTTCGCAACTTTTGGTCGCTGATAAAAAAGCCTTGCCTGTACCGGAAGTAGCAGACGATATGCGCGTGACGTCACAGGTTGTGGAGCTCCTCACATCTGCACATTGTTTACAATCATGGCCACCAGCAGCGAGAGCGATTCGGACCGAGAAAGCGACGATTTCCCCATTAATTTGAGCGAGGATGAAAGATTTGTGGATGAGGAAAGTGAGAGTGAAGGACTAGAGGGCAGTGGGAGCGATTCAGATAGGGAAGATGCTGTGAGAGGCGGGTGGGACCTGATATTCAGCTGGGAATGACTAAAACAGTAAATAAACACAAGACATATATATACTCTATTAGCCACAACACAACCAGGCTTATATTTAATATGCCACAAATTAATCCCGCATAACAAACACCTCCCCCCTCCCGTCCATGTAACCCGCCAATACAACTCAAACACCTGCACAACACACTCAATCCCACAGCCCAAAGTACCGTTCACCTCCCCAAAGTTCATACAGCACATATATTTCCCCAAAGTCCCCAAAGTTACGTACGTGACATGCACATAGCGGCACGCACGTATGGGTAAACGATCAAATGTTTGGAAGCCGCAGCTCCATGCGTACTCACGGTACCGCGTCTGCGTGTCCAACTCAAAGTCCTCCTGGTAAGAGTCTCTGTTGTCCCAGTTCTCCACAGGCCAATGGTATAGCTTGACTGTCATCTTTCGGGATTGTAAACAATGAAACACCGGCTGTGTTATCCGGCAAAACAGTCAGAGGGTGCATTCTACGGCGGGGGTGCGTTATCCGGCACAACACCTGCCGCAATACACCGCTTCCTACCTACAGCTTTCTTCTTTGCTGTCTCCATTGTTCATTGAACAAATTGCAAAAGATTCACCAACACAGATGTCCAGAATACTGTGGAATTTTGCGATGAAAACAGATGACTTAATAGCTGGCCACCATGCTGTCCCAAAATGTCCTCTACAATCCGTGACGTCACACGCTGACGTCATCATACCGAGACATTTTCAGCAGGATATTTTGCGCAATATTTAAAATTGCAGTTTAGTAAGCTAACCCGGCCGTATTGGCATGTGTTGCAATGTTAAGATTTCATCATTGATATATAAACTATCAGACTGCGTGGTCGGTAGTAGTGGCTTTCAGTAGGCCTTTAATGATAATACAAGCATGTTTAACACATAGATTCCTTTCTTTCATGAAGACAATAATATACGTTGGTGTATTACCTGATTCTGATGACTTGCATTGATTGGAATCAGACAGTAGTGGTGATAACGTCCACGTTTTCAAATGGAGGAGAAAAAAAATCCTCCTTTCTGTCCAATACCACATGAAAGTGGTTGGTTTTTGGCATCTTATTTGTCCAGCTTCCATTCTCCTTTTTATACACTTTACAAGAAATACATTGGCGGCAAACTCCGTAGCTTGCTAGCTTGTGCACGCCAGCTTTCTGAGACTCTTAATTTGTTAGCGTAGGCAGGATGAAGCAGCGCTTTTATTGTGAAGACAGGAACTGTGCAGTCGGTCTTTAGAGTTTTGACGGCAGGTACGGCGCGAAAGTCTGTTGAAATAAAAAGTGTTTCTCGCCTTCCTGTCGGTCATTTTTTCTTATTAATGATCTGGCAGCAGCCAGCGTCATCTCACAAGACCCTCGGGTGCCGTGAATGTCAATCAAGTGACGAAAGAGACGTCTTGTTGAAGATTGATGATCACTAATTTTTAGGTCTATTTTTTTAATGCCTGGCTGGCGATCGACTGACACACCCTCTGCGATCGACCGGTAGCTCGCGATTGACATAATGGGCACCCCTGCCGTAAACAGTTCAGCAATTTTGTTCATCTGATGGAGGGGTGTCAAACTCTGGCCCGCGGGCCAAATTTGGCCCACCGTGCAATTTCATTTGGCCCTTGAGGCAACATCAAATTAACATTAGAGCTGGCCCGCCGGTATTATAGCGCGGCGGTGCTGCTGTAACACCACATTCACCGCTAATACTCATACTTGCCAACCCTCCCGATTTTCCCAGGACACTCCCGAATTTCAGTGCCCCTCCCGAAAATCTCCCGGGAAAACTTTTCTCCCGATTTCCACCCGTACAACATTATTGGGGGCGTGCCTTAAAGGCACTGCCTTTAGCGTCCTGCAACCTGTCGCCATGTCCGCTTTTCCTCCATACAAACAGCGTGCCGGCCCAGTCACATAATATATGCGGCTTTTACACACACACACACAAGTGAATGCAATGCATACTTGATCAAAAGCCATACAGGTCACACTGAGGGTGGCCGTATAAACAACTTTAACACTGTTATAAATATGCGCCACACTGTGAACCTACACCAAACAAGAATGACAAACACATTTCGGGAGAACATCCGCACCGTAACACAACACAAACACAACAAAACAAATACCCAGAACCCCTTGCAGCATTAACTCTTCCGGGACGCTACAATATACACCCCCCGCTACCACCAAATGTTGATATTTACCTCAGAAGGCTGCAAATAAAAAAGAGGCATTACATTTTTTATTTAAATTGTATTTAAAATATCATTGATGTTTTTTCGTTTGTTTTTTGAAAGTTGATTTTGCACTATTAAGTTATATAAGCGTTGCTAGTTCCATATTCAGTGTTAAAGCAAATCAGTGTAGCAAACTGAGCAATAATTAACGTTTTATTCATGCACTTTCTCTTGCTACTTCAAGGCTTGAATGTTTGATTCATTCATTATTGTTATTTTATTTTCAAATGTATTATTAGCCTGTGGAAAAAGTTTATTTTGCTATTTACCTCAGAAGGCTGCATATAGAAAAGAGGCATTGAATTTTTATTTAAATTTTATTTGATATGCCATTGATATTTTTCAAATATTATTAATATTATTATTTGAAACTCGGTTTTGCATGTCATTATAAAGTTATACAAGCCTTGCTTGTTCAATATTCATTGCAAAACTTGTTTGGGTCTCTATTAAAAGCTTCATTTGTTCAACCTTGGCCCGCGGCTTTGTTCAGTTTTGAATTTTGGCCCACTCTGTACTTGAGTTTGACACCCCTGATATGATGTGACAAGGCTTTAAAAAGGGACAGAGTCCATCAATTAGCCACAGCATGGTATAAATCGCGGGGGTCAAAGCGTGGGGAAAAAGTAGTGGCTTATTGCCCGGGAATGACAATACATAATGCACCATGCACCAAACCTGCTCAGTGGCCTAGTGGTTAGAGTGTCTGCCCTGAAATCAATAGGTTGTGAGTTCAAACCCTGGCTGAGTCATACCAAAGACTATAAAAACGGGACCCTTTACCTCCCTGCTTGGCACTCAGCATCAAGGGTTGGAATCGGGGGTTAAATCACCAAAATGATTCCCGAGCGTGGCCACCGCTGCTGCCGCTGCTGCTCACTGCTCCCCTCACCTCCCAGGGGGTGAAACAAGGGGATGGGTCAAATGCAGAGGGTAATTTTACCACACCTAATGTGTGTGTGTGACTATCAGTGGTACTTTAACTTTAATTATTACATCCAGTAATGCGTTACGGGGTGATACACTACTCATCGTCAGTACACATGTTGGGAATGAGATGGGAGGGATGGAGGGAGAACTACCCCAAAGTTAGAAGCTGTTTCATGACAATCTCAATGCAAGTTAGGGCTGGGCAATATGGCCTTTTATTAATATCTCGATATTTTTAGGCAATGTCACGATACACAATTTATATCTGGATATTTTGCCTTAGCCTTGAATGAACCTGAACTTGATGCATATAATGACAGCAGTATGATGATTCTATGTGTCTACATTAAAACATTCTTCTTCATACTGCATTAATATATGCTACTTTTAAACTTTCATGCAGAGAGGGAAATCACAACTAAGTCAATTTACCAAAACTGTATTTATTAAAGAGTTATTAAGCAGTGGCACAATCATTCATGTCATTTCCAAACAGAAAGTGCAAGATTGTCAGAGACATTTTAAAACAAGCTATTAGTGCACTTTTGTGCATGATGTCACTAAGATGACAAATCAAAACAACACTAAATTAAAGTGCACTTTTTGTACAGAATGCAACTAAAATAGTTTAAAACAAATAAAGTGCACTTCTGTGCATGATGTCACACAAGATATTTCAATAACTGTCAAATAAAAATGAGCTGTATAATAGGAAATCAAATAGTGTATGTCCTTCGCAATGTGGTAGGTTACTACGGACGTTATCTCCTTCTTTTGTTGACTATTTTTTTCATACGGTGTTATTCTGGAAACAAAAGACGCCAGGCTCAATTGGGTCAGTGCTGGTTGCTTCAGCATTTTGTGGGTGTGGCACCGGCCGAGATGTTGACACGTGGAGTTTCAAGCACTCTTCATTCTCTAGCGGGTGACTTTTCAAATGATGCTGCAAATTAGTAGTGCTGCTACTTTTTGTAGCAGCGCTTTTGCCGCATACTTGACATATTACGGTTGTCTGTTCAACATCTTCCCGCTTGAAGCCAAAACCACCGGCAGAGCTGTTTTTCTTGGGAATGAATTCTTCTTCCTCCATTTGTTACCAGATTGGCACCTTCTCTCTCTCGTATTACCACTCGCACCGCCCCGCCTGACTTTACCAATGCCGCTACCTCTCTGATCGGCGAGGGCGTATGACGTTGCACGCGCGACAGTACGTGACGTACGTAAGAAAGTGCGCTTGTTTTATCTCTCTGTGCCAAGGAGAGACAAGAAAGAGTGAGAAAAGCCTGTGGTGTAATGCCCGCAGCTAAAAACAACTGCGTGAGAACGTATACTCGAATACTCACAAAATAGTAATTTTCTACATCGCACAAGACAAACCCAGGATACATTGAGTATATTCGATATATAATACAAGTTTAACAAATGTGGTTCAAAAAGGCCAAAAAATAATCCTAATTTGAGCTAATTCCCATGTTTTTCTTTGTAAAGAACACTTTTTACTGCAACGCAGAGTAGAGTTTGGAGTGTTTGATACTGCGCTACTACCCACTCAAGTTTATTTGAATGAAAGTAGCTCTCTTTACATGTTTTTAATCTAGTGGTTTATGTTTAAACATGTCATCCATCTCCATAAATGAAAGTCCCTGGTAGATAAGTTGTAAAAAAAAACATTTTCATAAATTAAATGTTACTGCCATTCAGAAGCCATTGTCTCAGTATCCCTGTCAGCTCCTTCTTCCCTTCTCCCCGCGTGCCTTTATGCGTTCTTCATTAGTGAGGCTGTCAGCACGCTTTGGTGCCACGATAAATCGTCACGTCAAAACAGCCCAGAAACCTGTCACCCTGTCTCCCTCAGTAGGCCAGGCCTCTTTGAAAGTGATTATACAGTGTTCTGTTCAGCTGATGAGCCCCCACTCCCTTTATTATTACTGATGCAGGTTCCCACTTGGTAATGACACCACTTAGATAGGATTACCTCGTTTGTAATTCTCATTCAGAGGCTAATACCAACAAGGGAAACAACATGTATTTTTTCTTCCATATGAACTGTATTTTTTTTTTTTTAAATCGATGTCATTGGAAAAACAATGTTACCTTGTGAGGTTCTGATGTTTCTTCGTTTCTGTTCGTAAAAAGGCATTTGTCCTTGTTACAAGCTGAATCATGCTGCATGTGTGCGAGGTCTTGGGTAGGTCCAGAAGGTCTTAACTTTGTCCATGTGATGTCAGATGAAACAAAAATTGAGCTGTTTGGCCACAATACCCAGCAATATTTTTAGAGGAGAAAAGGTGAGGCCTTTAATCCCAGGAACACCACACCTACCGTCAAGCATGGTGGTGGTAGTATTATGCTCTGGGCCTGTTTTGCTGCCAATGGAACTGGTGCTTTACAGAGAGTAAATGGGACAATGAAAAAGGAGGATTACCTCCAAATTCTTCAGGACAACCTAAAATCATCAGCCCGGAGGTTGGGTCTTGGGCACAGTTGGGTGTTCCAACAGGACAATGACCCCAAACACACGTTCAAAGTGGTAAAGGAATGGATAAATCAGGCTAGAATTAAGGTTTTAGAATGGCCTTCCCAAAGTCCTTACTTAAACGTGTGGACAATGCTGAAGAAACAAGTGCATTTCAGAAAACCAACAAATTTAGCTGAACTGCACCAATTTTGTCAAGAGGAATGGTCAAAAATTCAACCAGAAGCTTGCCAGAAGCTTGTGGATGGCTACCAATAGCGCCTTATTGCAGTGAAACTTGCCAAAGGACATGTAAGCAAATATTAACATTGCTGTATGTATACTTTTGACCCAGCAGATTTGCTCACATTGTCAGTAGACCCATAATAAATTCATAAAAGAACCAAACTTGATGAATGTTTTTTGTGACCAACAAGTATGTGCTCCAATCACTCTATCACAAAAAATAAGAGTTGTAGAAATGATTGTAAACTCAAGACAGCCATGACATTATGTTCTTTACAAGTGTATGTACACTTTTGATCGTGACTGTATGTTTTAGATGCCATTGTAAAAAAAAAAAGTTTCCTTGTTGTGTTCTGATGTTTTTTTGTTTCTTTTCGTAAAAACACATTTGTCATTGTTACAAGTAGGGATGCAACTAACGAGTAATTTGATAATCGATTAATCTGTCGATTATTACTTCGATTAATCGATTAATAATCGGATAAAAGAGACAAACTACATTTCTATCCTTTCCAGTATTTTATTGAAAAAAAACCAGCATACTGGCACCATACTTATTTTGATTATTGTTTCTCAGCTGTTTGTACATGTTGCAGTTTATAAATAAAGGTTTATGTAAAAAAAAAAAAAAAGCCTCTCCGCATGCGCATAGCATAGATCCAACGAATTGATGACTAAATTAATTGCCAACTATTTTTATAATCGATTTTAATTGATTTAATCGATTAGTTGTTGCAGCCCTAGTTACAAGCTGAATCATGCTGCATGTGTGCGAGGTCTTGGGTAACAATATTCTTTATTTTCACCATTTCAGATAAGGGTAGGTTAATAATCAACACAATTGTTAACTTTCCTTTTTCAAACTAAAATATGTTATTTTGCTTTAAAACTACCAAAATGCCCAGAGGGTTATAAAGTGAGAACAGGAAGTAGTGATGAATTAGGACGTTAATATGATTTTTACAAATGAAAGTGAGGCACCAAAAGTGCTTTTTGGCGTGGAACGGATGCATTGAGAGATTTTACGTACTAAGTGGATGTTAATAAGTATATTTAACTTGAGTAAAAATATGCAAAACAGGTTACATTAAACATAAAAAGTGCCTTTTTTGAAAGGCAAACTTTGTTTTAAAAGTCCATTATACTTGAAAGCATTATCTTGAACTTGACACTGAATTGCATTTATTTCCACAAAGAGTCCCCTCAGTGTTAACAAAATGTGTTATTCTTCCACATGTAGAAATTACATCTATATTATATGATTTATTAACATGCATTTGTGTAGAAAAAAGATGACGCCCCATTATACAAGTTACTGGTTTGTATTTGTTACTATCAATTTTTTGTAATAATCCATTAATCTATAGAATAATTTGTTTGATTAATCAAGTAATGGAATAAGTCACTTTCTGGCCTCAATGTGTCTATTAGGTAAACATGTGTGTCCGCCCTGAGATGGGTAGGTTGTGAGTTCAAACCCTGGCCGAGTCATACCAAAGACTATAAAAATGGGACCCATTACCTCCCTGCTTGGCACTCAGCATCAAGGGTTGGAATTGGGGGTTATATCACCAGAAGGATTCCCGGGCGCAGCCGCCGCTGCTGCTCACTGCTCCCCTCACCTCCCAGGGGATGAACAAGGGGATGGGTCTAATGCAGAAGTTAATTTCACCACACCTAGTGTGTGTGTGACAATCACTGGTACTTTTTAAAATTTGTATTCTTTCTTTTTATAAATGCACATAATATTGAAATTGCACTTTTACCAGCGCAGCATCACTATACAATATTTTTTTTTTTTAAACAAATAAGTAAACACAAAGACATGTGTAGCCTAAAATCAGCTAACAAATAAAACAAAAATAATCTTTGATACAAGTCTGATAAACATTTGGACATAATTGTTAGTATAAACATACACACTGTTGAACAGGGGTCCCCAAACTACAGCCCGCGGGCCCCCAGCATCCAAAATCCGGCCAACAGGAAGTCCCATGTTAAACATGTATTTTTTTTGTTTTTTTTAAATCTTTCCTTTCTAATCCATTTTCTACCGCTTGTTACTCTTGGTGTCTATATATATATATATATATATATATATATATATATATATATATATATATATATATATATATATATATATATGTCTTAATAAGGTTATCCAAAAAATAGTGCTCGATACCGTAGTAGAGCGCAATATATGTATGTGTGGGAAAAAAAATCACAAGACTATTTCATCTCTACAGGCCTGTTTCATGAGGGGGGGTTCCCTCAATCATCAGGAGATTTTAATGGAAGCATTCACATACCATGGTTTATATAGGGCACAGAGTGGGTGGGTACAGGCTGGCGTAGGGGCGTGGTGATTGGCTCATGTGTTACCTAGGAGGTGTTTCCGTCTGTGGCGGCATGCTGTTACAATTTCGCTATGCTTGAAAGAGAAACTGTTTATTATTTACCGTCCAGACCTGTCATCCCTCAACAAGCGCAGCGAAATTGTAACAGCATGCCACCACAGACGGAAACACCTCCTAGGTAACACATGAGCCAATCACCACGCCCCTAGGCCAGCCTGTACCTACCCACTCTGTGCCCTATATAAACCATGGTATGCGAATGCTCCCATTAAAATCTCCTGATGATTGAGGGAACCCCCCCCTCATGAAACAGGCCTGTAGAGATGAAATAGTCTTGTGATTTTTTTTCCCACACATACATATATATATATATATATATATATATATACATATACATGTATGTATATATATATATATATATATATATATATATATATATATATATATATATACATATACATGTATGTATATATATATATATATATATATATATATATATATATATATATATATATATATATATATATATATATATAGCCTGGCCCCCGGCCAAAATTTTTTAACCCAATGCGGCCCCCGAGTCAAAAAGTTTGGGGACCCCTGCTGTAGATTATTATGTACATTCATTGTGCAAGTCAAACATATTAGATGTCGTTAGCAACCAACGTGGACGTTCCTGTTTCTGCTTGTTTGCTGATCTTAAATATGAAGTATGCTTTCTGGTAATATGTTGCATCATTGATGTCGTGCTATAATGAAATGCCAGCTACGTTTGACAGTGCAAACATTTCACCACAATGTCTATCTTTTTCAGTGCTAAATGATAGCGAAACCTTTGACAGCTTTTCTCGTCTTCTTTGGGCACCTTGCTCTCTTTCTCCCTGGTCTTTGAGCCATCTGAGGTGGCACACCTCTGTTTCCACGACCTACACCGCCCTCATAGGCAGTCTCGCGGAAGCAATGCCCGCATATGTTAATTGTACTCCATGCAGTCTGGATTTGATACTTTATTATAATTGATTAAAATGAATCATCAAAGCAACAAAGTAGAAATCAAAGCTTTTTTTTGTCATTTTAATCAGGCTTTTGCAGTTTTTTCCTGCCCGGATGTGGATTCAGATCAGGGGATGTCGTTGAGGTTTGTGAAGCCTTTTGAGGCATAGGCGCAGATCCCGTGGGTGCTTAGGGGCCCGAGCACCCACAGACAATGCCGAGCACCCACGTGGGATTGATGGCAACTTTAAATCTTTAAATTAATACGTGAAAAATCTATTTGGCTGTGGTTAATTTAGTGGCGAGTTTGGTCTGTTATACAGGTAAAAGCCAGTAAATTAGAATATTTTGAAAAACTTGATTTATTTCAGTAATTGCATTCAAAAGGTGTAACTTGTACATTATATTTATTCATTGCACACAGACTGATGCATTCAAATGTTTATTTCATTTAATTTTGATGATTTGAAGTGGCAACAAATGAAAATCCAAAATTCCGTGTGTCACAAAATTAGAATATTGTGTAAGGGTTAAATTTTGAAGACACCTGGTGCCACAAACTAATCAGCTGATTAACTCAAAACACCTGCAAAGGGCTTTAAATGGTCTCTCAGTCCAGTTCTGAAGCCTACACAAACATGGGGAAGACTTCAGATTTGACAGCTGTCCAAAAGGCAACCATCGACACATTGCACAAGGAGGGAAAGACACAAAAGGTTATTGCTGAAGAGGCTGGCTGTTCTCAGAGCTCTGTGTCCAAACACATTAATGGAGAGGCAAAGGGAAGGAAAAACTGTGGTCAGAAAAAGTGTACAAGCGATAGGGATCACCGCGCCCTGGTCAAGATTGTGAAAAAAAACCCATTCAAAAATGTGGGGGAGATTCAGAAGGAGTGGACAGCTGCTGGAGTCAGTGCTTCAAGATCCACCACCAAGAGACGCTTGAAAGACATGGGTTTCAACTGCCGCATACCTCGTGTCAAGCCACTGTTGACCAAGAAACAGCGCGAAAAGCGTCTCACCTGGGCTAAGGAAAAAAAGAGCTGGACTGCTGCTGAGTGGTCCAAAGTCATGTTTTCTGACGAAAGCAAATTTTGCATTTCCTTTGGAAATCGAGGTCCCAGAGTCTGGAGGAAGACAGGAGAGGCACAGGATCCACGTTGCCTGAAGTCTAGTGTAAAGTTTCCACCATCAGTGATGGTTTGGGGTGCCATGTCATCTGCTGGTGTCGGTCCACTCTGTTTCCTGAGATCCAGGGTCAACGCAGCCGTCTACCAGCAAGTTTTAGAGCACTTCATGCTTCCTGCTGCTGACCTGCTCTATGGAGATGGAGATTTCAAGTTCCAACAGGACTTGGCGCCTGCACACAGCGCAAAATCTACCAGTGCCTGGTTTACGGACCATGGTATTTCTGTTCTAAATTGGCCCGCCAACTCCCCTGACCTTAGCCCCATAGAAAATCTGTGGGGTATTGTGAAAAGGAAGATGCAGAATGCCAGACCCAAAAACGCAGAAGAGTTGAAGGCCACTATCAGAGCAACCTGGGCTCTCATAACACCTGAGCAGTGCCAGAAACTCATGGACTCCATGCCACGCCGCATTAACGCAGTAATTGAGGCAAAAGGAGCTCCAACCAAGTATTGAGTATTGTACATGCTCATATTTTTCATTTTCATACTTTTCAGTTGGCCAACATTTCTAAAAATCCCGTTTTTGTATTAGCCTTAAGTAATATTCTAATTTTGTGACACACGGAATTTTGGATTTTCATTTGTTGCCACTTCAAATCATCAAAATTAAATGAAATAAACATTTGAATGCATCAGTCTGTGTGCAATGAATAAATATAATGTACAAGTTACACCTTTTGAATGCAATTACTGAAATAAATCAAGTTTTTCAAAATATTCTAATTTACTGGCTTTTACCTGTACATAATTAAAAAGTCACAAATCCAATAGTCTATGATGAACAAAGCCTCACCAAGATGTTGGTGTGCCCGTCAATGGACTAGTGACACAATCATCGTGACTTAGAACACACTGCGCACGAGAGAATGAAGGGCATGCTTACTCAACAGCCAATATCACAAAATCTTGTTTTGTTTTTTTTAATTTATATTATGTTTATAAACTCAGGAAATATGTCCCAGGACACATGAGGACTTTGAGTATGACCAGTGTATGATGCTGTAACTACTTGATATCGGATCGATACCTGCACTTGTGGTATCATCCAAAACTAATGTAAAGTATTAAACAACAGAAGAATAAGTGATTATTACATTTTAACAGAAGTGTAGATAGAACATTTTGGAACAGAAAGTAAGCAGATATTAACAGTAAATGAACAAGTAACGTATTTTTCGGACTATAAGTCGCAGTTTTTTTCATAGTTTGGCCGGGGGTGCGACTTATACTCAGGAGCGACTTATGTGTTACCGTAAAATATCAAATAATATTATTTAGCTCATTCACGTAAGAGACTAGATGTATAAGATTTCATGGGATTTAGCGATTAGGAGTGACAGATTGTATAGCATGTTCTATATGTTATAGTTATTTGAATGACTCTTACCATAATATGTTACATTAACATACCAGTTGGTTATTTATGCCTCATATAACGTACACTTATTCAGCCTGTTGTTCACTATTCTGTATTTATTTTAAATTGCCTTTCAAATGTCTATTCTTGGTGTTGGCTTTTATCAAATACATATCCCCAAAAAATGCGACTTATACTCCAGTGCGACTTATAGAGGTTTTTTTCCTTGTGCATTTTCGGCCGGTGCGACTTATACTCCGGAGCGATTTATACTCCGAAAAATACGGTAGATTAATCATTCATTTTCTACCACTTGTCCTTAATAATTTTAACAAAATAATAGAATGATAAATGACACAATATGTTACTGCATATGTCAGCAGACTAAATTAGGAGCCTTTGTTTGTTTACTTACTACTAAAAGACAAGTTGTCGAGTACGTTCACTATTTTATTTAAGGACAAAATTGCAATAACAAACATGTGTTTAATGTACCCTAAGATTTTTTTGTTGAAATAAATCCAATAATGGAATTTTTTTGTGGTCCCCTTTATTTAGAAAAGTACCGAAAAATACCAAAATATTGGTATCGGGACAACACTTAATATACACACCGAGCACCCACTGGCAATGAAGTAGATCAGCGCCTATGCTTAGAGGGACTTGTGATTAAGGGCTATACAATTAAATTGTGATTGATTGATTGTGAATAATTGTTTTAGGCCTAACCTCCAAGTATAATTCTGATCAAATATGTTGTTTTGTGCATGCAGGGCCCTGCCACCCAAACCCGTGCCACAACAGAGGGACATGTGAGATCAGTGAGACCTACAGAGGCGACACCTTCATTGGCTACGTCTGCAAGTGTCCTCCAGGCTTCAGTGGAGTTCACTGCCAACACAGTAAGTTGCACCCCCACAACTTGTTGTGACTTTAAAGGGCCTTGACATTTCTATACCTTGCCAAAAATAAATCTATCGTGTGATAGTTAAAGTTAAAGTACCAATGATTGTCACACACACTAGGTGTGGTGAAATTTGTCCTCTGCATTTGACCCATCCCCTTGTTCACCCCCTGGGAGGTGAGGGGAGCAGTGGGCAGCAGCGGTGCTGCGCCCGGGAATCATTTTTGGTGATTTAACCCCCAATTCCAACCCTTGATGCTGAGTGTCAAGCAGGGAGGTAATGGGTCCCATTTTTATAGTCTTTGGTATGACTCGGCCGGGGTTTGAACTCACAACCTACCCATCTCAGGGCGGACACTCTAACCACTAGGCCACTGAGTAGGCCTAGTGGGTGTGCTTGTAGGACATGGGCTTCAAATTAAATCTCTAGTGCAGGGGTCACCAACGTGGTGCCCGTAAGGACCAGATGAGTAGCCCGCGGGCCTGTTCTAAAAATAGCTCAAATAGCAGCACTTACCAGTGAGCTGCCTCTATTTTTTAAATTTGATTTATTTACTAGCAAGCTGGTCTCGCTTTGCTCGACATTTTTAATTCTAAGAGAGACAAAACTCAAATAGAATTTGAAAATCCAAGAAAATATTTGAAAGACTTGGTCTTCACTAACTGACAAAGAAACAGATAACAGATTTGGTGTCCAGTTCAAAGTGTGACATGATTTATTTAAAAATTTGAGAGTTGACTTTTGTATTTTACATGAGTTATTATTTGTACAAACATGGTGCAAAGTAATTCATGATTTCTTAAAAAATGTTAGTGGCTAGCTAGTTAAAATGGGATATTGTGATTTCACAAGACTGTCTTAGAAGTCATCATTTGAAAATGTTCAATTTGAAAAATGTGCACTTAGAGAAAATATAAAAATAAAGTGTTGCATATTGATATTTATCTGTTTCTATATATATTTATTGTGAGAAATCATTAAAATGGTCAGTGTTTCCACAAAGATAAATGTCATTAATTATTAATAATAACATAGAGTTAAAGGTAAATTGAGCAAATTGGCTATTTCTGGCAATTTATTTAAGTGTGTATCAAACTGGTAGCCCTTCGCATTAATCAGTACCCAAGAAGTAGCTCTTGGTTTCAAAAAGGTTGGTGACCCCTGCTCTAGTGACATAGATCTGTATTGGACTGCAAATGAAAATGGTCAGTCACCTCAATCAAAATGGTATACAGGGTTTATTCAAGCGCTAGGGCAGTGTTTTTCAACCTTTTTTGAGCCAAGGCACATTTTGTGCGTTGAAAAAATCCGGAGGCACACCACCAGCAGAAATCATTAAAAAACGAAACTCAGTTGATAAGTTGTTGTCGCAATTGTTGGATATGACTTTAAACCATAACCAACCATGCATCAATATAGCTCATGACTCAAAGTAGGTGTACTTTCACAACCTGTCACGTCACACCGTGACTTATTTAGAATGTTTTGCTGTTTTCCTGTGTGTAGTGTTTTAGTGTAGTGTTTAGTGTTAGTTTAGTGTCTTGTCTTGCGCTCCTGTTTTGGTGGCTTTTTCTTTTTTTTTTGTATTTTCCTGTAGCAGTTTCATGTCTTCCTTTGAGTGATATTTCCTGCATCTACTTTGTTTTAGCAATCAATAATATTTCAGTTGTTTTTATCCTTCTTTGTGGGGACATTGTTGATTGTCATGTCATATTCGGATGTACAAACCCTGTTTCCATATGAGTTGGGAAATTGTGTTAGATGTAAATATAAACAGAATACAATGATTTGCAAATCATTTCCAACCCATATTCAGTTGAATATGCTACAAAGACAACATATTTGATGTTCAAACTCATAAACATTTTTTTTTTGGCAAATAATCATTAACTTTAGAATTTGATGCCAGCAACACGTGACAAAGAAGTTGGGAAAGGTGGCAATAAATACTGATAAAGTTGAAGAATGCTCATCAAACACTTATTTGGAAGATCCCACAGGTGAACAGGCAAATTGGGAACAGGTGGGTGTCATGATTGGGTATAAAAGTAGATTCCATGAAATGCTCAATCATTCACAAACAAGGATGGGTCGAGCGTCACCATTTTGTCAACAAATGCGTGAGCAAATTGTTGAACAGTTTAAGAAAAATCTTTCTCAACCAGCTATTGCAAGGAATTTAGGGATTTCACCATCTACGGTCCGTAATATCATCAAAGGGTTCAGAGAATCTGGAAAAATCACTGCACGTAAGCAGCTAAGCCTGTGACCTTCGACCCCTCAGGCTGTACTGCATCAACAAGCGACATCAGTGTGTAAAGGATATCACCACATGGGCTCAGGAACATTTCAGAAACCCACTGTCAGTAACTACAGTTGGTCGCTACATCTGTAAGTGCAAGTTAAAACTCTCCTGTGCAAGGCGAAAACCGTTTATCAACAACACCCAGAAACGCAGCCGGCTTCGCTGGGTCTGAGCTCATCTAAGATGGACTGATACAAAGTGGAAAAGTGTTCTGTGGTCTGACGAGTCCCCATTTCAAATTGTTTTTGGAAACTGTGGATGTCGTGTTCTCCGGACCAAAGAGGAAAAGAACCATCCGGATTGTTATAGGCGCAAAGTTGAAAAGCCAGCATCTGTGATGGTATGGGGGTGTATTAGTGCCCAAAACATGGGTAACTTACACATCTGTGAAGGCGCCATTAATGCTGAAAGGTACTTACAGGTTTTGGAGCAACATATGTTGCCATCCAAGCAATGTTACCATGGACGCCCCTGCTTATTTCAGCAAGACAATGCCAAGCCACGTGCTACATCAATGTGGCTTCATAGTAAAAGAGTGCGGGTACTAGACTGGCCTGCCTGTAGTCCAGACCTGTCTCCCATTGAAAATGTGTGGCGCATTATGAAGCCTAAAATAGCAGAAGGGAGACCCCCGGACTGTTGAACAACTTAAGCTGTACATCAAGCAAGAATGGGAAAGAATTCCACCTGAGAAGCTTAAAAAATGTGTCTCCTCACGTTTACTGAGTGTTGTTAAAAGGAAAGGCCATATAACACAGTGGTGAACATGCCCTTTCCCAACTACTTTGGCACGTGTTGCAGCCATGAAATTCTAAGTTAATTATTATTTGCAAAAAAAAAAAAAGTTTATGAGTTTGAACATCAAATATGTTGTCTTTGTAGTGCATTCAATTGAATATGGGTTGAAACAGATTTGCAAATCATTGTATTCCGTTTATATTTACATCTAACACAATTTCCCAACTCATTTGGAAACGGGGTTTGTACTTTGTGGACGCCGTCTTTGCTCCACAGTAAGTCTTTGCTGTCGTCCAGCATTCTGTTTTTGTTTACTTTGTAGCCAGTTCAGTTTTAGTTTTGTTCTGCATAGCCTTCTCTAAGTTTCAATGCCTTTTCTTAGGGGCACTCACCTTTTGTTTATTTTTGGTTTAAGCATTAGACACCTTTTTACCTGCACTCTGCCTCTCGCTGTTTCCGACATCTACAAAGCAATTAGCAACCGGCTGCCACCTACTGATATGGAAGAGTATTACACGGTTACTCTGCCGAGCTCTAGACAGCACAGACCACTCAACAACAACATATAATTTGCAGACTATAATTACTGGTTTGCAAAAAATATTTTTAACCCAAATAGGTGATTTTAGATAATCTCCCACGGCACACCAGACTGTATCTCACGGCACAGTGATTGAAAAACACTTCGCCAGGGCATCAGTCAGAAGTCTTATTATTTTCCAACGTCACTGGCGTCTAAAAATATGTTGCAGGTATTTTTTTCTGAAAGGTGTCAATTAGCAGCATCCTGCTTACTGCAACCCGCCGACCCTGCACACTAATGATGCTGTTCCTACAACAACACTGACATACGATATCAGATGAGCTGTTTGCTAACATGTAATCACATTTTTATTAAAAGACATAACACAAAGGGAAATGGAACAAGTCAGCCTATCGCTGTCACGTTATTATATTTGTTTCCAGCCAGAGCTGCGTGCCACTGGCAAGCGTTCCAGTCTTATTTCAGTTATTGTTTCCTTTTAAGCCCTCAGGGTTGTGGGAAGCTGATTTGAAATGGTCTGAATGCACTAACGTCTGCCAATTTTCCTCGCAGTCATTACGGTTCAATGCGGAGAAATGGTTGAGCGAAAGAAAAGGAGATTGAGAATTGTTCATCTTGAGAGGCGAATTATCAAATCTACTGCCGGGATATTTCTTGTAATTAACTGATAAACATACATCAATAACTTGCTTGTTTAGAAATGCAATGTCATATAAAATATTGTGTTGACTTTTTAATGAGTGAAAACTAAACACAGTTTTTATATTGGACTTTTTGGACCTGGAAAACTTTCTCTCAATCTGAACTATAAGAAAGGTTCAAATCTCCTTGTTTTGTTGTCATTAGAAAACAACGTTTAGTGTACTTTAGCGCCACTCACAACACATATTCTGGAATTTTCTACTGCTTTGAGGTACATGGAGTGAACTGTGAGTTAGTAAGTTATTGAAAGTGAAAGTTTATTTATGTAGCACTTTTCATACACAGGCAAGAGGCAAAAACATTTTTTTGTTTTTTTTGGGGTCATATTTTTCCTCTATCATTTTGGTCGAATTCCGAATTGTGCAACCTTTGAAAAATTGCCATTATGCAGTCTTTGACAGCTTTTCTCGTTTTCTTTGGGCTCTTTGCTCTCTTTCTCCCTTGTCTTTGAGCCATCTGAAATGGCACACCTCTGTTTCCAGGACCTACATCACCATAGGTACATCACCCTCATGAGCAGTCTTGCGGAAACAATGCCCGCATATTTAACTTGTACTCCATGCAGTCTGGATTTGATAAATTATTAGATTTATTTAAATAAATCATTAAAGCAACAAAGTACAAATTAAAGTTTTTTTTTGTCAATTTAATCAGGCTTTTGGAGTCTTTCCTTGACCGGAATTTTCTACTGCTTTGAGGTACATGAAGGGAACTGTGAGTTAGTAAGTTATTGAAAGTGAAAGTTTATTTATGTACCGTATTTTCCGCACCATAAGCCGCCCTGGGTTATAAGCCGCGCCTTCAATGAACGGCATATTTCAAAACTTTGTCCACCTATAAGCCGCCCCGTGTTGTAAGCCGCATCTAACTGCGCTAAAGGAATGTCAAAAAAACAGTCAGATAGGTCAGTCAAACTTTAATAATATATTAAAAACCAGCGTTCTAACAACTCTGTTCACTCCCAAAATGTACGGTAATGTGCAAATGTGCAATCACAAACATAGTAAAATTCAAAATAGTGCAGAGCAATAGCAATGTCACAACACACAAAATAAACATAACGCTCACTTTCTGAAGTTATTCTTCATTCATAAATCCCTCGAATTCTTCTCCTTCGGTGTCCGAATTAAAAAGTTGGGCGAATACGGGATCCAAAATGGCCGGCTCCGTCTCGTCGAAGTCATCAGAGTCAATGTTGCTGTTGTTGTCCAGCAGTTCCGTGAATCCTGCCTTCCGGAAAGTTCGGACCACAGTTGAGACCGATATATCCGCTCAGGCATTTACAATCCACTGGCAGATGTTGGCGTATGTCGTCCGGCGCTGTCTCCCTGTCTTAGTGGCGCAGGTCATCTTGTTGCTTCAATTCTCTTGCTGCTGCTCTATTTCCGTGTTCTACTGCGTGACTTATTGCCTTGAGTTTGAATTCTGCGTTGTACGCGTGTCTCTTAATAGGAGACATTTTGTGGTCTTTACAGATGTAAACACACAAATGAAATGAAACGTAATGTCCACGCGCTTCTTCTTCTATGGGGGCGGGTGGTTGCTTACAGTAGAAGAAGAAGCGCTTCCTCTTCTACGGGGAAAAAAGATGGCGGCTGTTTACCGTAGTTGCGAGACCTAAACTTTATGAAAATGAATCTTAATATTAATCCATATATAAAGTGCACCGGGTTATAAGCCGCACTGTCAGCTTTTGAGTAAATTTGTGGTTTTTAGGTGCGGCTAATAGTGCGGAAAATACGGTAGCACTTTTTATACACAGGAAAGTGGCAAAAAGGTACATGAAGTGAACAAGTAGTTAGTGAGGAATTTTTAAAGAAACTGGTCATTCAATCAATCCATCAATCATCCATCCATCCATCCATTTTCTACCGCTTATTCCCTTTGGGGTCGCGGGGGGCGCTGGAGCCTATCTCAGCTACAATCGGGCGGAAGGCGGGGTACACCCTGGACAAGTCGCCACCTCATCGCAGAATCCATCAATCAATCAAAGTTTATTAATGTAGCACTTTTCACATACAGGGAATTGTCAAAAAACTACTCTTTTTAATGCAAATTTTGTGGCATAGTTTTCCACGGTCATTTTGGTCGAATTCCAAATTGTGCAACCTTTGAAGAATTGCCATTCTGCAGCCTCTCCAGTCTCTGTCTGCATGTTATAGACTTGGATTTAATTAGCATATATTTTCAGTATCAGGCACGATGACTGCTACTTAGTAGAGGTAGTTTAACATGAAAGCGAACACAAATCCAGTGTTTTAAATCCAATGTGTTGTAGTCTGATTTGTGATTCCACATACTTTGTGTCCTGGTTGTTAACTGCATTTACTTTATTGCTTTCTCAGAGTCAAATCCAATTTCACACCTTTGAACATTATCCTTAATACGTGCATTACACATTATGCTTTTGGAGCCACTTTCATGAAGTCGCACATACTCTGCAAAAAAGAGCTGACAAAATATAAGATCAATAAGAAAAGCAACTACTAAAATCTAGTGAATTTATGTGTCCATGCAGCTCGTTAATTTTACTTGATAAGACATCCTAATCTAAGATTTGTGTATCTAGAAATGTGTAGATTTTTTTTTCTGAAAACAAGCATTATTCAACTTACACTACTTCAATTAAGCATCTTAGGGATGTTGCACAATCTTTAAAAAAAAAAAAAAAAGGGAACAACCTAAATATCGGTAACACTTTAGTATGGGGAACATATTATGTTAATAAGCAACTAATTAATGGTGAATATGTTGCCCATACTAAAGTGTTACTGACTTAATTTAGAGTTATTTGGACACTACGGAAACATATAAGGGTTAGGGTTAGGGTTAGGGTTACTAATAAACAATAATTCTGAGGTTATTGAGGGAAGACTCTTAGTTAATGGCTTACTGGTTGTATAATAAGGCCATGCAGAATAAGGCGTTAATAAGTACTTAATAATGACTAATTAAGAGCCAACATGTTACTAATTTGCATGTTAATAAGCAACTAATTAATGGTGCATATGTTCCCCAAAATATATTATTTGTTTCCTCAATTTTGACATTTTTAAACTACAGTAGACAACATATGAATATTCATGCTAAAAGTAAGATTATAATGTCAATGCAATGACTAAAAATAAGTAAATAGTTCTTAAAACTAGGGACATTTCTGGAAGAAAAATGGTATATCTTGGCAAGTGGCAAATAATTTGCAGTGTAGACAAGTCGGATATCTACAGTACGGGCTCCTTTATGGTTTCTTAAATTAATGTATTTTATTGAAATACGTATTTAGTTGATTGTTGTGACAACTGCAAAGGTTTCAGTGTTGACAATATAGGCTGCTATCGAATATTTTAGTAATCAATTGATTAGTTTGTTTGACTAATTATGAGATAAAACATACTATAGTCTTGATTTTAGGGAGAATAGTTGAAAAAAACGACTTTTCTACTTGTTTCTACTTGCTATGAAGGTCATTCTTTTTTTGATAAATGCACATCAGCAACATTGAAATTGTACTTTTAAGATGTATGCCACAATTAAAGAAAATAATACAATCTGTGTTCGCTGCCACATAGATCACAGCACCCACACACCACTGCTCCCTATCGCAGCGGCCGTACAAACTATGTCTGGTTTTCAAAAATTCTGGGCACTCCATGTGGTCACGATTTTATAAATTTGATTATTTGCACTCAAACGATTAATCGAAGCAACAATACAAATCAAAGCTTTTTTCTTAAAGTGAATTAATCGATTCATTGTTGCAGTCCTAGCCAGAAGGTGACTGTTTTCCATAGTGGAATCTCAAAAGACTTCATCGTGACATACAGTTAGTAGTGTTGTTCGGCTTGGGCTAATAATATAGACTTTATTGTCCCACAAATAAACGTTATTATTGTCAGGCATATTTTGTTACCAAATTAAGCACTAATGTCATCGTAATATACCGTTTAATAGTAATGCAAGTAACCATTTAAAATGATATAATCCTTTATTTCTCAATAATGTATCATTTATGTACCATTGTTTTGTAATTGGAAGGCAAATAACTTTTAGTTATCTTAAAGAAATAAACAAACACAAAAATAAATGGACTTTTCATATTGCTTAAATACATATTGAACATCCTAAAGTAAATTGTTTTACATGCTTTGTCGTTTTTTTGTTGCCATCACTGCATTTTTGCTCATTCGTCCGTGTTGATGGGCTCATATTGCCCATCCGGTTTGAAGTTAAAATATTACCACAATGAGACCGTTAGGTTTGAAATCATATGTTTTCCTCTTAATTTCTGTTACTTTGCGGAACTTCTCACTAACTAGCGAGTCGCGACTCGGGAGGTGGTTTCTGTGAATCCTGTTTGTGTGAGCTTGCGGTCCCAATCTCCCCCCACTGAGACCAAGATTGTAGGGGTCTGAGAAGAAGGCTCACTGCGTTTAGTTAATTCTACTGTTAAAGAAACACGCTTGGGTGCTGAAAGTGATACGCAGAGTGAGACTTCTTTTCTTCCTGTTTGAAGCGAGAGACCAAGTAAAACACACATGGACACAGCAATTTATTGGTTATCAACTTAATTTTTGTTAATTGTTCGATTAATTGACGTATGGACTATCGACCCAATCCTAAATGTTGTGTACCAGCATTAAACATCCTTTAGCATTAAGCATCCATTGGCCTAATGCGGGGGTCTTTGGTGCCGGACTAGTGGCTCCCTGGAACTTTTTAAAAAATGTATGAAAATGGAAAAAGGTGGAGGGAAAAAATCTCTTTTCTTCTTAATATGGTTTTTGTCGGATGACAAACAAACCTTGCTTCACTGATAAGAGTATTTGGCGAGCGCCATTTTGTCCTACTAATTTCGGCGGGCCTTGAATACACCGTAGTTTGTTTACATGTACAACTTTCTTTGACACTGCCTCAGAAAGATGTGTTTTATGCCACTCCATTGTCTCATTTTGTCCACCAAACTTTTTATGCTGTGCGTGAATGCACAGAGGTGAGCTTTGTTGATGATATTGATATGTGTGGAGGCATATTTGGTGATTGCATGACTGCAAGCTAATCGACGCTAAAATGCTATTTAGGCTAGCTGTATGTACATATTGCATCATTATGCCTCGTTTGTAGGTATATTTGAGCTCTTTTAAATTCCTCTACTTAATGTTTTCTGTGCATTTCATGTACATTATCTTGTCTCATGACACATTAGCTGTAGGTAATATTGGCTGCATTTATGATAGTTATTTGTGTGCCATGTTGTTAGAGACCACAACAAGCATTACCAGCTTGCAAATACTGTAATAAATCGATTAGAAGTACAGCCTGGCGTTTCCTTTAATTTGGACACACACATCTATGGCCATTCTAAGTCAGTCATTTCCAGGAGTAATCTCACCCTCTATTTTACTTATGTTGTCCAATATTGCAAAAATGTGTAGAATGAATGGATGAATGAATGAATTGATTTATTCCGACAGACAGACACTTCATCACTCTTTGTAATTTGACAGACATGCAACGGCACCCACCGAAAAGGGATACGGGAAAAAGCAAGAATGCTTATCCATGTCCCGCCCCCAATTTACAATCAATTTATATGCTGGTTATATATGTTGGTTATATAGTCCAAGTTTCAACAGCAGATTTGATGAATACATGACAATTTCAGAACAAGTATAACATATGATAATGGATGATAATGACAAGGTTTTTTTTTTGGGGGGGGTGGTTCTCAATAGCATTGAGCGTCCATGAGATTAGCTCCATATTGCCTGGGTATCTTTCGTCTTCTGAAGCCTTGTCTGGTGTGTTATGTCCCTTATTCCACAGTGAGTTATTTTGCACCTGTGTGCCACAGTTGAGATAGTCCAAACAACTAGTCATGTTTTTGATAGTTTCCCAACAACACATTTTTTACCGCAAGGTTGAACACTCTTAGTCTAGAAGACAGTTTAATTTCTCTGCTCACATTGTCCCACATTTTCACCCCCGCTATAGATAACCTTTGAGCCTTGAATGTGGAATTTATCATGTTATGTTTGAATTTCAGGACACCCCTTAATTCATGTGGACCATCTCTGAGTGAAAACAGACTTTGTACAATAAATATTAC
The DNA here is from genome assembly GCF_033978685.3 of Nerophis lumbriciformis. Classification (NCBI taxonomy): domain Eukaryota; kingdom Metazoa; phylum Chordata; class Actinopteri; order Syngnathiformes; family Syngnathidae; genus Nerophis; species Nerophis lumbriciformis. Next base: position 47,458,420 of record NC_084559.2, read on the forward strand.
ATTTCAACATCATGCGTTGCCTTCATTTTATAACTTATACCGGGATTTTAATTTTTGGCGGATTTTTTGTTGTTGTATTTTTGCTCAAATAGGGCTTTTTCAACATTTTGGGTTGCTGACCCCTGGCCTAATGGAACAACCCAATTCAAGGCTTACTTTTGTGTCACTGCTTTGTGTCCTCTTACCTTTTGTAACAGTGTTGCGTCATGAGCCGGCCATGACAACAGAGAAAGTGCACTGATATTTGGTAAGAAGTCAACCATCGTAATGAACTGTCACAGCTCAAAGATAGCGACTGATTGCCGCAGTTGTCCTGGGGGTGCCAAACAGGTTTTTGTTTGGGATGCATGCTTTCAGTTTATCAAGGAAAAATTAAGAATACCACTATAAATATTTTCACTGACAAGTACGTTATTTTTTCCACCTGTCACCACAAACTGCAAGTCACGCTCAAAACGGCAGTGTCCTCTTGCACAAAAAAACCCAGCACAACCTTTATGGCTGACAGGTGTCTTTTTGATGAGCCTTGCTGACTACAGATGTTTCCCATTCCTTCTGGAACATATAACTGATAAGGATGGAGGACAGGTGAGGAAGACTGATGGGGAATTTGGTCATCGACAGCCGCTATCGCTTCTCTTGCCACGGGACAATCGGTCCGATGTAAAGCTGCTCGGAGCCATTGTGTTTAATCAATTCACTTGACACAAATCACAGGCTACTTTCAAACAATATGGGCTGATGCATCTTTATGTATAAGGCTAAGTCAACTTGTTTCTCGAAACACATTCACGCCAAAGTTAGTACATAATTGTGATAAATTGTGATGTCGAGTACGGCCAATAAACACAGATAAATTACTTTGTATATGATATTTTATTAGATATGATATTACATTTTAGGTTGGAATATCATTGATTTGTTTCTTGTTGAAGTCGGAATCAAATAAACTGTTCCATAACTGAACTTTATTAAACCCTTAGGCTGGTTTGTTGAAGGAAATACAATTCTGAATACCAAATTACATATTTATAGATATATCATAAAAGAGAACATATTTGTGTAAAAATATATTTTTCCTAGCCGAATAGTCGGGAATTTTTGACAGTCCTCTCAGGTGAGCAGTCGTCCCTCGTTGATCGCGCTTCATGGGTAACGGAAATAATAATACATAATAAATCAGGTAACACTTTAGTATGGGGAACATATTCACCATTAATTAGTTGCTTATTAACATGCAAATTAGTAACATATTGGCTCCTAATTAGTCATTATGAAGTACTTATTAATGCCTTATTCTGTATGGCCTTATTATACAACCAATTATAAACCCTAACCCTAACCCTCTGACTTTAACCCTAACCAAATAACTCTAAATTAAGTCTTTGTTACTTAGAATATTTTCCCCTAGTGTCAAAATAACTCTCAATTAAGTCTTTGATACTTAGAGTATGTTCCTCATACTAAAGTGTTACCATAAATCAAATATAGGTAGGTAGGTAGGTCTTTATTGGCAATGCACAAGTACAACACAACTTTGTTTTCAGCACAAACCCATTCAAGATTAGACAAACAAACAGTGTACAGGGTTACAGAACAGGAACGCTGATGGGTCGCCACAAGGCGCCCCGTAAAAGATGGGAAAAAGGTAAACGCTGGGGGAGGATGAGTAAAAAAATACAATCTAGATTGGGTTCCTAAGGGGGTCCATCTGGAGTGGGATATAAACCTCCATAGCAAAGCACATATACATATTACAACATACATCTCGAGACTTGCAACAGAGGGGAGGGAGTGGGGGCTACGTTGGCTGGCTGCAGCTCTTCAGGCGCTGCCCAGTCGTTCATCACCCCCAAGGGATTCGCGTCAAGGGCGTTGGATGGGGGGTGGGGTATGATTCAAGATTCAAGATTGTTTATTGTAATATGCACAGTTAAACAGACATTTTGCCGTACAATGAAAATCTTACTTTGCTAGTCCACCCTTCAACAAGTCACACGGTACTTTGCTAAAAATAAAAAATAAAAATAAAAATGTATATACAAGGCACAGTAAGTAACATAACATTATTGCACATTCTGATTGACAGTCAACAGTTTAAATATGGAGGTGACATTTGGTCACAGCAGCAGTTAAAGTGTCTTTAGTGATCAAAGGTGAAAAGTGTCTACAGTGATGGTTCACAGTTCGGGGGTGGTCATTGTAGCTGTCTTTTGTTCAAAAAGACAAAAGTAAAACGGGGGGGGGCTAGCATTCACAAGTTAGCATTCACAAGCCTGATGGCCTGTGGGTAGAAACTGTTTGTCAGTCTCGTAGTCCTGGATTTCAGGCTCCTGTATCGTCCGCCTGATGGTAGGAGGCTGAAGAGACTGTGCTGGGGGTGTGTACTGTCCTTTATGATGTTGTGTGCTCTCCTGGTGGCCCTGGTAGAGTACATGTCCTGTAGTGAGGGGAAGGCTGCTCCTGATATGTACTGAGCAGTTTTAATCACTCGCTGGAGTGCCTTCCTGTCCTTAGCAGTGCAATTTCCATACCAGACCGTGATTGAGCTGGTAAGGACACTCTCAACCGTACTTCTATAGAAGTTGCTGAGAATTTTGGGTGGCATGCCAAATTTTCTCAGCCTTCTTAGGAAGTACAGTTGCTGCTGGGCTTTCTTTATTGCTTGTTGGGTCCTCGCTGATGTGGGTCCCGAGGAATTTAAAGTATTTCACCCTGTCCACCTTTGTCCCCCCTATGTACAGAGGTGTGTACTGTGCACTCCTTCTCCGTGGGTCAATAATCATCTCCTTGTTCTTGTCTGTGTTCAAGGAGAGATTATTATCCTGACACCAGGCCACCAGTTCCGCTACCTCCCTTCTGCACGCTGCCTCAGCTCCCCCTGGTGATCAGTCCGACGACCGTAGTATCATCTGCAAACTTGATGATACTGGTGTTGTTCTGGGAGGCCACACAGTCGTGTGTGAAGAGGGTGTACAATAGGGGGCTCAGCACGCAGGCTTGGGGGGTCCCTATGCTTAGAACCTTTGTGCCTGATGCCTGGTTGCAGATTCTGACTGACTGGGGCCGGTTTGTGAGAAAGTTCAGGACCCAGTCACAGAGAGCCGGTGTCAGACCAACAGTGAGGAGTTTAGCAGTGAGTTTTTGTGGGATGACCGTGTTAAAAGCAGAGCTGTAGTTGATGAATAATAGCCTGGCATAGGTGTCCTTGCCCTCTAAGTGGGTGAGGGTGGTGTGGATGACGGTGTTGACTGCATCTTCAGTGGACCGGTTCTGCCGGTAGGCAAACTGTAGAGGGTCCAGTGTGTCTGGGATGGTCTTCTTGATGTGTGACATGACTATCCTCTCGAAGCACTTCATCACTATTGGGGTGAGTGCAACAGGGCGATAGTCATTCAGACAGGTCACAGTGTTTTTCTTTGGCAGGGGCACGATGGTGGTGCTCTTGAAGCAGGTGGGCACAACAGCTTGTGCTAGTGACAATTTGTATATGTCAGCAAGTACGTCAGCCAGCTCTGATGAACACACCCTGAGGGCCTGGCCAGGGATGTTGTCTGTGCCGGCTGCCTTCCGTGGGTTTGTGCTCCTCAGAACTGTACGTACCTCTGCTGTTGTCACAGTGAGTGGTGGGTCCTGCGTGCGTTCCGTGGTCAGAACCCCTCTCTGTTGGTTGGTGTTGAGGACCTCGAAGCGGGCGTATAACTCATTCAGCTCATCTGGCAGTGAGCGTTGGCTGTTTGTGACCCCCCTGCTCCCCTGCTTGTAGTCTGTGATGTGTTGCAGGCCTTGCCACATGCGCCGGGAATCTGCGGTGGAGTAGAATCCCTCCAGCTTTTGTCTGTATTGTCCCTTGGCCTCGCTGATGGATTTACGCAGGTCATATCTGGCCTTCTTGTAGTCCTCAGTGTTGCCTGAGACAAATGCAGTGGAGCAGGCATGTAGCTTGGACCGAACATCACAGTTAATCCAGGGTTTTTGGTTTGGGTATATTTTGTATTGTTTTGTGGGCACAATGTTTTCCACACATGTGCTGATGTAGCCAGTTACACTGGAAGCATATTCCTCTATGTCCACAGTACCGTCATCCCTCTGAGCAGCAGTTTTGAACATGTCCCAGTTTGTACTCCCAAAGCAGTCCTGAAGCACTAGTTCAGTGTCTTCATTCCACACTTTAACAGTTTTTCTCACTAGGGGGGCTTGCTTGAGGCGCTGTCTGTACGCTGGATATAGAAAAGCTGAGATGTGATCAGATAGTCCAAAGTGTGGTCTGGGTACAGCCTTGTAGGCTCCCCTCATGTTGCAATATACTTGGTCCAAATTTTTTTTTCCCTCGTAGGAAAGTTCACAAACTGATGGTATTTCGGGAGGACACACTTTAGGTTGCGGTGGTTAAAATCCCCAGCTACCGTGAACGCAGCATCGGGGTGTGCGGTCTCTTGTTTACTGATGACGTCATGCAGCAGCTTTAGCGCTGTTGTGGAATCCGCCCATGGGGGGATGTAAACAGACAGATAAACACTGCACTAAACTCCCTTGGCAGATAAAAAGGTCTGCATTTCACCATCAAAAACTCAATGTTGTCCGAGCAGTGTCTTTCAACCACCTGTACGTCCGAGCACCAGCGGTTACTCTTGAAACACAGACGCCGCTGCCTCTCGCCTTTCTTTAGGCCTTTGTCCGGTCTCCACGGAGACTGAGTGCGTTGCTAGCTGGATGTTGTCAGAAAGCCAGGTTTCCGTGAAAATAAAAGCACAGCATTCTCTCGGTTCACGCTGGGATGTAATCCTGGTTCTCAGCTCATCCAGCTTGTTGTCGAGCGAGCGCACGTTAGCTAGCAGCAGGCTAGGTAGTGGGGGTCGTGTAGCTCTAGCCTTTAGCCTAGCATGTAGCCCCGCTCTCTTGCCCCGCCGCCTTGTTGTTGTTGTTTTGTGGTTCGCTGGGTCTCGTCGTAGCAGAAAGTTGAAGTCCGTCAGACTATAAGTGAGCTCATGGTGAGCTTTTCCAATGTCCAGAAGGGCATCTATGTTATATCTCACTGTCGCGTGGAAAAACTTTGCATTTAGGATGCAAATTAGTACTATAATAAATAAAAAACGTAAATGTTGTCGGGAGGACGACGCAAAGACGTCAGCCACGGGGGGCCCCATCTTGTGTGGCGTATATTTTTTGTGGATGCATGTGTGTGTGTAAGCCTGCCGCGTGTCTCTGCTCCGCGGCCTTGGTGTCGTGCAGTCGCTAGTCAGTCCAAAGTCAACAACAACAGGTGCGTGTCCATGAGAGACAAGAAGGAAGTGTGTGGGGTTTTCCACAGCACTGTCCTTCGGGAGAGTCTCAAAGCCAGGGAAACAATCCAAGTTAGAATGTTTTGTATGCGAGTGAAAATAAAATTTGCTTTTCTCTTTAAATTGTCTATGACTGGTCTTCAAATTCATATTTATTGATCGCCTTAGTATAATAGAAAATAAGACAAATATGCCATTCTAATACATACAATTCACAATCAACAATATGTTCACTTATTTAAGCTAAAAACATCTATAATATGCTTAAAATAAGTTTCAAAAAAGTTATCTAAAAAATCTGTGATGTAATGAAGCTGTGATATCTGAAGCGCTGTGTCAGACTTTTTGTGTTAGTTGCAGCCAAGATTGTTTTCTGCCAGAAAAATAATTTAAAATAATGATTCAATACAATATTCTCCATTGTGACCAGAAAATGAGTTTGCTATTCAACTCATGCGCTCAAATCCATTTTTATAAGCAGCATGGATTGACTCATTTTTATGGAAGATTTTCACCTCATCCGTCAAACAAATTATGCTTTAGGGGCAGATTTAATTAAATTGATTACGATTGAAGTGCAACTGGAAGTTTGTGGAAATGTTCTCAGGGGAAAAATAATCCTTGGCAAATAGGCTTGGGAAACACTTTGTCCAGAGAAAGTTAGTCGTGGTGCCTAAGGTCTGTTCTCGTTTGTTTAAATCTAACTCTGGGTCACAAAAGTTGTGAAATATAATGGATATTATGCTAATCTCCACCCCAGTCTAGTCATGCCACTGCAGTGGTGACAGCTGTGGCTGGAAGCATTAGGGCCTGCGTCTCTTTCAAAGCACATCAAATAGTGTTAACTTTGCTCACAAGTCCGTGGTGTAAAATGCCCACAAAATAGAACTGAAGTTTCTGCTGCAGGTCTTTTACTCTCAGTTTAAAGCATCCTTGGAATCAACGATGACTACATGCACAGTGAGAACTTGCTCTTAAAGCATTGCGAATGTCATCTGGTGCTATAGCTTTTGATAATTTATCTAATAGAGAATTATGTTTATTAGTTTGTTTGATTAATTGAGTAATCGGATACAACACACTTTATAGCCGCAATGCATATTTTATGCAACATAGTTCAAATAAATAAACAACGGTGTTTCTGCTTGCCATAATGTTCATTTTCTTTTTCTAATAAATGCACATTGTCAAAATTGAGATTCCACTTTTAATATGTGTGCATTAAAAAAAAAAAAATCTTAACACACTAACACAAAAGATCAATTAGAATAATACATATTGTTGTATATAGAGAACTGGCAAAACCTTTACAAAGCAAACTATAACCTGCTACCCAAGAATGTACAACAATTCTTCTCAACATAAGAGGAGAAATATAACCTTAGAGGACAATCTAATTTAAAACATGTGTATGCTCGTACAACACTTAAAACCTTTATCCATGTATGTGGAATTAAATTATGGAATGGATTAACCAAAGAAATCAAACAAAGCCCCGCTATGTTTCAGTTAAAGAGACTGTTCAAACTACAAGTGTTCACAAATTACACAGAGCAATAATTATGATGAACATTTAGCGTGGCCAGCAACTTGAGGGTTCCAGGTTCGATCCCCACTTCCACCATCCTAGTCACTGTCGTTGTGTCCTTGGGCAAGACACTTTACCCACCTGCTCCCAGTGCCCACCCACACTGGTTTAAATGTAACTTAGATAATGGGTTTCACTATGTAACGCCCTTTGAGTCACTAGAGAAAAAGCGCTATATAAATATAATTAATTAAGTAACACATTTGGAACCCTTTTTTTTGGGGTAGATAAAGATTATTTATGTATTTAATATTTGTTTTCTTACTTACTTTCGGGACGGCATGCCAGTAACCAGAGGGTTCCTGGTTTGATCCCCAGCTTCTACCAACCTAGTCACGTCCGTTGTGTCCTTGAGCAAGACACTTCACCCTTGCTCCTGATGGTTCGTGGATAGCGCCTTGCATGGCAGCTACCACCATCAGTGTGTGAATGTGTGTGTGTGTGAATGGGTGAATGTGGAAATAGTGTCAAAGCGCTTTGAGTACCTTGAAGGTAGAAAGCGCTATACAAGTATAACCCATTTACCATCTACTATGGTATATCCTTTATTTATTTATTTATTTATTCACTGTTCTGTTACAGAGAACTAGAAAATGGGAAAAAAATGCTATGAAAAGGGTCAAGATTAAATAAGCTCAGCTTCTTCCTACTCCTTTTCGGACATGCTGTAATGAAACAACTGGAAATATGTGATGCATTACATTGTATCGTATCAAATCATGGCACTAACACACCACCACTCTCATGTCTGCAACATTGCGAAGGCCGTATGGAAAGTTCTGGGCATTCCATGAGGTCCGGGTTTTATCAATTTTTAGTAGAGATTTTAGTCGAGAAATCCCATAGGGAATAAGCGGTAGAAAATGGATGGATGAAATTATTAATCAAAGCAACATAATATTAATTGAAGCTTTTTTCTATTTGATTAATCAAATTGATCAATTAATCGTTGCAGCCCTAATGTCATCATGCCTGGGGTTCACAATGGTAATTATGTTGCCAACAGCCATTAAAACAGAAGAAACTAGAACACAACTCACAAGAGCTATGCAGACATACAGCCTGTTTTCTACAAATATATTCTATAATTACATTTTTAAATGCATAACATGGTGCTGTCAGCTCGTCTAGGCTGCTCCCTCTAAGCAACACGTTAGACACATTACTGAACTGAAAAGGAAATGATCTTTGTTGCAGCATAGTTATTATCGTACAAGTTACTTTTCAACGTCTGTAAGTAGACTGCAACAAAAAAGACCCTTTTGCTTTCACCAACCATTAAATAAAATGTAGTTTCTTCACTCCAATGGAGCTTCCTATTTTACAGGCTAACCACTGCTCTATTATTGAGCTATATAGCTGTTTAGGAGAAACAGCCTTTTTCACTGACTGCAATAGCCCACCCACTGTTTGCACTCTGTGGCCAGATACATTTACAGGAAGCGAATGGAATAAATACTCGGGTGAAAAATTGTATAGTCTACTAAAGAGCTCAAGAAGTGACCACAATCACAGAGCCAGACATCATTGGACACTGTCTCTTTGTGTTTGTGGTCTGAGAAAGCCTTATGACTTTAAAAGCGCCGCACAGTTTGGTTACTGCGAACCATACTTACCGACTTGTCGGGCTGGGGTGGCACTAATACAAACCAAAAATGCATAAAGCCCATTAGTTAAACAGGCAAATATCCACAACCAATTTGATCCCGTGATCGGGACATATCTATTATTAGGTCTTGTTTCTTGTATCTCCGTCTGATAGATAAAGTACCATCAAGGATAAGCAAGTATAACGAGTTTCAGAGAACTGCTACGGTATCTTTGAGGGTGGATGAATGTCTGTGAGTGAGCTGGTGACAGCTAAGGTGGGGCTACTGTAAAATATCCTGTAGTGGAAGCAGGCGTCTGCTGTTTGCAGAACGTAGCAAGTGAGGGTTACTTGCCACATTCTTCATGAGCATCCACAGTCTTGGCTTTCTACCGCAGTCGCTGCTTTGTGTGGATGCTTTTTGGCTGTCAGACACTAAAAAGATATGTGCTGATATGTTGCAATGTCTATTCCAGCGGTGCTGCCCACTGCTTCATCCCAGGTAAAGAAAACACTATATTGTCTCTGTCAAAGGGGCTATCTGGATAATCAAGAGGAGAAACAAGCTGGAATCAAGGTTTTAAGTACCACTTCTGTTCGAGGCCCTGACATTGATATGTTACTTAGCCTTTTAGAACAGCTTCAGAGGTGAAAACTGCTTTTTGTTGTTTCAACACAAAACCACACTAAATGCTATTCAGTATTTTCACCGATCTAGGGGCTGCTGGCCCGATTCGAGTTTGCACATTTTCATCTGTCAGACCCGTCACTTATAATTTAATAAGTTGATGTTATCAGTTCAACATGTGTCTGCCACCGCTTGGTTTTGCAAAATCCTACACACACTATAAATTGCTGTGAAAAACATCCTTCTTTCATCTGCCATCCCTGCAAAAAGGCATTCAGGACATTTGTTACACAATGTTGCTTTGCTGTAAGAAGAGTTTGATTCACAACATTTAAAAAAAACGTGAAATACATAGTCTAGTTTGCCGATCTCCTTTTTCAGTCATGGTGTATTTGTTCATTGTACTGGTTCACCTTTTTAGTGACAATACATAGCAGAGTCCTATCAATGGCTAACATCTTTAAAGCTCCCTTGATGTCACTTTACCTGCACTGTGACCTCCTGGTCTCTGCAGGAAGGAAGACCTGCCGGCACAAGGTGACAGCAACATCCGAGAGGCATTTCCAAAGCCAACCTTACAGTTAGTCAAGCTTTCGGGCTTTCTGGCTGGCACAGCTGATCACTGAGAAAAGTCAATTTCAACTAAACAAAGTTGCATGAAATCAGGACTATCAAATAAGTATTACATTGTTGCTGTTTGGCCCTGCGATGAGGTGGCGACTTGTCCAGGGTGTACCCCGCCTTCCGCCCGATTGTAGCTGAGATAGGCTCCAGCGCCCCCCGCGACCCCAAAGGGAATAAGCGGTAGAAAATGGATGGATGGATGGATTGTTGCTGTTTGCTCCCTAATCCTCCATTTTATTGAAAGTTATTATAGACCTTTAAACAGTGTGATAATGTGGCCAGTATGTGAATAATTAGTTGTTTTCCCCTAAAACCTCTTCTGGTCATAAGACATGCAATACATTGAAGGAAAGTTCAAAGACAAAGTCAGCAAAGTAATACATCAATAAAGTTAGTCTGAATGTTCTCAGTTCAAACTGTTGAGCTACCTTAATTCAACAACATCAATATTAAACTTTGCCATAAGACTTTCAAACTCCGACCCTGATTAAGATTGTTTTATTCAAAAAGCAGTTGTTGAGTAAGAAAGTCCTGATTTGTTGTGACCCAATGGCATCAAAACAGTGCTGAAATCCTTGCATGTAAAAAACACGATCTGCGTGACATTTCTGTGTTTGCAAGCAGCGTCTTCTTGTTTGCGCAATAAAGTCCACGTGAGCGTAACATGAGTGCGAGCAAAATGAGTCTGCACAGTTTTATTTAAATGTGAGGATGTTGACAGTGGTCTAACGCTTTATTCTCAATTCCATTTTAGATACGAGGTTTTTAATTAGAATACTTATTAATACTAATTGCATTTTGTAATTTTTTTTCAACACTTGAAATAAATCAATTACTAATTGTAATCATGGCATGTCTTCACAATAAATAGGTTCAAGTTTCTTGTGTGCAGACAAATGATGTTTTTTGAGTAGTTTACACACCAGAAAGCTGCGGCATCTCTGATGAAGGCAGAAGAGTCATCTGAAACTGTCAGCAGGCAAGATACAATTGTATTCCTTTGCACACAATAGTCTTAAACCCATTTACTTAAGGATTGCCTCAGCTATTTTCAGAAATAAACCCCAGACATACTGTACATACTTCAGTTATGTGAAGACTCCTGATTAAATATTAGGACTGGTTGAAAAATTCTGCATTTTACTCTGTTGGATCTTAAGAAGGTTTCTAAAGAGATTGTCAAAATGCAAAAAAACAAATAAATACACTTAAAAGAGTAAGAGACACAACATTTGTAGCAGGGAATAATTTATTGAAAATTACATTTAAATAAGTAAGATTAAAGACTTTGGTATTTTCTGAAAGGGTATTCACACTGTCAAGGACTATTCATGGCAACGACAGAACAACCATTCTGTCTTTGAACATTATGTGTATTATATATGTATATATACGTATAATATATAATATTAGTGCTTAGCTGTGTAAGATGTCTGCACTGGAGCCTGCAGTGCCTTAGACTGGAAGTCTTTGCAGAGAGTTGTGAGGACGGTGGAAAAGATCATCAGGACTCCTCTTCCTCCTACCCGCGAAATCGCAAAAAGCCGCTGCCTGACCAGGGCTCAGAAAATCTGTAGAGACTCCTCCCACCCCCACCAAGGACTGTTTTCACTGCTGGACTCTGGAAAGTGGTTCCGCAGCCTCCGTAGCAGAACCTCCAGGTTCTGTAACAACTTCTTCCCTCAGGCCATAATACTCTTGAACGCATCATAATAATCTCCTCAATTCCCCCCAAAAACGGATTAACTCGCTGGAATATAAAGACAATATAACATACATCCATAAACGTGGATGCATATGCAAAAGCGCAATATATTTATTTATATGTACAGTAATCTATTTATTAACATCTGCACCTTTTTGCTCTTTTATCCTGCACTACAACGAGCTAATGCAACACAATTCCGTTCTTATCTTTACTGTAAAGTTCAAATTTTAATGACAATAAAAGGAAGTCTAAGTCTAATAAGCAATGCCTTCCATAAAAGCCATTCAGCCACGCTGAGGTTGGTGCGCAGTAAGATCGCTTAGAATTTTAATAGATCACGGGCGCTGAGCCAGAGGATTCGATTGGCTGGCTGTCTGTCAAGACAGGTATGGGCACAGATGTCACTGGGGATGGGCTTGGAGATGGGGCAGTATACAGAACTGTTCTCCCCCACATTTCAACAATTTCGGTAAAACATAGGATTAATGTTCCATTATTTTGAGTAATTAACAGTGTAGCACACCCAGTGTCTGCCGTCTCGATTTTTTCCAAATAGGGAAAAATTGACAATAAGAATATTTGAAGTCTTTTGAGGTCTTTGATGTTCGCCTGCTATGCGAATGGTGCTTTAAAGCTGTACACAGATGTTAACATTTTAATCGGGGTCCTAAAGAGGAACTGGCAGCGGCACCTGTGGCAGTGATCAAACCATTGTCTACTGTGAAGAAACAAAATAACATCAAAGCAATACCAATACCAAAACAGTTGAAGATAACCTACAGCAGTGTTTTTCAACCTTTTTTGAGCCAAAGCACATTTTTTTCATTGAAAAAATCCGAAGGCACACCACCAGCAGAAATCATTACAAAATGTAACTCGATATTGACGGTAAAAACTCGTCCTCGCAATTGTTGAATATTAATTTAAACCATAACCAACCATGCATCACTATACTTGTCTCAAAGTACGGTCACGACCTGTCACTTCACACCGTGACTTATTTTGAGTTTTTTGGTGTTTTCCTATTTTGGTGGCTTTTCCTGTTTTGTTGGTATTTTCCTGTTGCAGTTTCATGTCTTCCTTTGAGCACTATTCCCCGCACCGTGCTTCGTTTTAGCAATCAAGACTATTTCAGTTGTTGCTATTCTTCTTTGTGTGAAAATTGTTGTCATGTCATGTATGGATGCACTTTATGGACGCCTTCTCTGCTCCACACGCTGTAAGTCTTTGCTGTCGTCCAGCATTCTGTTTTTCTTTACTTTGTAGCCAGTTCAGTTTTAGTTTCGTTCTGCATAGACATCACTAAGCTTGTTTATTTTTGGTTTAAGCATTAGATACCTTTTTACCTGCACACTGCCTCCCGCTGTCGTCTGCATGTTGTGATCACGACAAACCATCGTCCTCTCACACGACGTGTTCCCGACATCTCCAAAGCAATTAGCTCCCAGCTGCCACCTACTGATATGGAAGAGTATTACACGGTTACTCTGCCGAGCTCTAGACAGCACCGACACTCAACAACGGCACATTATTTGCGGATTATAATTAATGGTTAAGAAAATATTTTTAACCCAAATAGGTGAAACTACATAATCTCTCACGGCGCACCAGACTGTATCTCATGGCACACTAGTGTGCCGCGGCACAGTGGTTGAAAAACACTGACCTACAATATGTCTGTTGCCTGTTGACAGTGTCAGACCCCAGCTAGGGGATGTCGAGGTGTAGTATTTGTTGCATAAGTTCCCATATTCTTCCAGTCTCCCAGACAGCGATGGACAGTCATTGCAGAACACATATTTGTGTGCTACTCTAATGGTGCATTCAAGTACATGGATATGGACATTTTAATTGGGGTCCTAAAGACGTACTAGTAGCTGTCTTGACTGGGTGACAAGGCTAAATTCATTGGCGGAATGTAAAGCTTGTGAACCTGGAAAAATCCATACATTAGCCTAAGCAGTGTATGAAGCGCAGGGTTCAAAGCATGGGGGAAAAAAATAATTGACTTATAGTCCAGAAATTACGATATTATAAAACGTTCAACCAAAACATTTTTGATTAAGAAATAATTTACTGACAGCTCCTTCATGGGACAATCCTTGAAGTAAATACAGGCCGTTGCTGGTGCCTACTGCACCCTTGCTCGCCCTCATCAGATGGCATCAGCTTGGAAAACAGCTTCAGGCCATGTCTCTTTTAACGCCAGAAAATTGCCCATTTGGTCTTTGTAAGGCAGCACTATCCATGGAAAATACGTTTTATTCTCTGACTAAGAAAATATAACTTGATGGCGTTACTGGCATGACCATTCGGTCTCATTTGAGACATTTTCTACACCACACAGTGAAGGGAGCGCCGTCCCAATCGGAGGTGCTTTTTCTTTCAATGGAACAATGGAGCTTGTGGTTAAACGGCGGCTGGCTATGGGGAGATGTTGCAGAGTGCGTCCCTCATGACTGAATACCCTCGTTTGTGCAGTAATGACTAGGTTTTTTCAACAGGCAGCAGTTCACAATGCTTGCCTGACAAAGGACTCCTTTCAGGAGAATAAAGCCACTCTTTTGCACCATCCTGCATGTTCCCTGATCTAAATCAGTTGTGAGGATAAATGGCAGTGGAATGGGCATACGTTGCAGCTCTTTTTGGAGCATCTTCACTACGTGGACCAACGTTCCCAGTAGACTTGTAGAAACACCTAATCAAGCATGCCTCAACTTATTTCTGAAGTGACCTATTTATTATTTAGTCCATTTCAGTGAAATTGGTGTGAATAGATTGACTGCCCACAGATTTTTGTCTCATGCTACCATTTCTTCTTTTTGCATTTTGAAGCTGTACTTACACCTTCTTAAAAGGGGATTGTAATTATTCCAGTCTAAATTTAACTAAATCAGAGGGGGACATTTTTGGTTGATTATACTTTATGTCAATATATTTTTTAATATCCCCCTGCAATTTTTCCTCAAATTTAAATATCTGTAAATACATTTACATTGATCCGACACACTGTACCTTGTATTGTAGGTTTAAAATAATGAAATAAAATAAAAACATGATTTTATTATATTCAAGTTAGCATTTAAGTTATCTAGCGATTGGCACTTTAGATACCTTCTATCGACTTGTGTACTAGTTGTCAGCTTCCTATTAGAGCACCAGTTGCAAGCTATCAATTAGTACTCTAGTTGCAAACTATGTACTGTGTTATTTGATATCTTTATAAATAAAGTTGATTTGATCTTATATACTATATATCGTAATATTGCACAATAAAAAACTATCTTTAGGACCAGTTTAGTTTAAAACACAATTACATTTTTTTTACAGGATACATGAGTAGCCAGCTCTCTTTTAGTTTGAGGGTCTGTAAAACGTTAAAAACTCCTAGTCTAGATAACATGCAAAGGGTATGCATATTATGTATGGCTTTAAACGGTTCGTTTTGGGGGTGGTCTTTTTAAGTGCAGACGTCCCTGTACATTGTCGAAATATCGCGAAAAAGAACATTTGATTCAGACACAGTCTAGGGTTGTATGGTATACCGGTACTAGTATAGTACCGCAATACTAATGAATAATTTTCGGTACTACACCGCCTCTGAAAAGTACCGGTCCGCAAACGCCCTGCGCGCTTGTCGTTGTCACTTTGTGTTATTATTGTCGGCGGTAAAGCTCTGTTGGTAGAGTGGCCATGCCAGCAATTTGAGGCTTTCAGGTTCGATTCCCGCTTCCGCCATCCTAGTCACTACCGTTTTGTCCTTGGGCAAGACACTTTACCTACCTGCTCCCAGTGCCACCCACACTGGTTTAAATGTAACTTAGATATTGGGTTTCACTATGTAAAGCGCTTTGAGTCACTAGAGAAAAAGCGCTATATAAATATAATTCACTTCACTTCACTTCACTTATTGCTGGTTGACGAGCAGACGAGCATATTTCGCATTGTACAATCACGGAGTACTTACACAGACACAGTGTGTAGACAGAAAAGGGAAAATGGACACATTTTAACACAAGTGTAGATAGAACATGTTAAAAGAGAAAGTAAGCAGATATTAACAGTAAATTAACAAGTAAATTAATAATTCATTTTCTACCACTTGTCCTTAATAATTTTGACAAAATAATAGAATGATAAATGACACAATATGCTACTGCATATGTCAGCAGACTAAATTAGGAGCCTTTGTTTGCTTACTTACTAATAAAAGACAAGTTGTCTTGTATGTTCACTATTTTATTTAAGGACAAACTTGCAATAAGAAACATATGTTTAATGTACCCTAAGATTTTTTGTTAAAATAAAGCCAATAATGCAATTTCTTGTGGTCCCCTTTATTTAGAAAAGTACCGAAAAGTACAGAAAAGTATCAAAATAATTTTGGTACCGGTACCAAAATATTGGTATCGAGCCAACACTAACACAGTCGAACATTTACTTCATAGCACATCTCACTGCATATTGCACATCCGTTTTATTGTGCGCATTCCCCGGTTAGATAAAAAGAATACTTTATATATATGTTGTAAGCCTAAGACATCTTGATCGAAAAACGACATTAGATTCCTCAATTAATCGTAGTTCATCATTCTTGCAATACTTCAAATGGTCTTTGGAGTTTCATCTCATTTTAAACACAAATACAAGAAGTGAACCCCTTTTTCTATATACTCAAGGAGAATCTTACTAACAAGGACAACCGCAAAATTACATCGTACCAGATCACCGATGCTGTCTTTGCTCTTAAAGGACAAAAATGCAAAAATGCAAGCTTATGTCATACATTTATTGCTAACATTGCACCTCAGAGAGCAATGGATCTCAGTGATGGTTTTAATCAGTATTCCTCTCATGTGCCAACATATTCTGTAGGTTTAAAATGGCACTGAAGGCTTTCCCCTGGGTGTCCTTCTTCGTCTGTGCTGCTATTTACATTCTGCCCATTTTTTGGTTCATTGAGAACCTTTGTCTTTATGTCCCTGACATTAGTAGTGTTATTCCTTCCGGATACGCAGACCTCTCTGCACCGCACTCCCTAAGATACCTTTTCAAGGGCTCCTGGAGTGTTGCTGCAAAAGACTCCTCTGTTGGCTAATCCCACTTCAAAAAGTCCTTGGAATAATCCTGCAGCCATATTTTAATGCTTCATCACATCCCTAGAAACACACTAGAGTAAAACACACCTTAATAACATTTTGTGCAGTTTGCCACAAAGACCGGAGTGAATTTGACATGCATACACAACGAACACAAACAACTCTTACGCTACTTGGCTTGAAACTATCTATTTAAAACACACCTTAATATTTTTTTTAACAAACCTAGATTAACATATTTAGATTGTGGGATTGGAAACCAGTTCCCTGAAGTGTCATCCGAGCAAGATTTCCACACATTCTCTTCGCTATGGGGATCATGGCGCCGCTCTTAACGTTATATTCACATGCGAACAAGACAAAGCAAGGTAGAGGAGATCTGTTGACACAATACAATACAGAAACTGAAATAAATCAATATCTTTAAAACATATGATAAAATAAAAACCTACCTTTTTTAACAAGTGGAAGAATGTTCCGCAGGATGAGTTTCGATATGTGAGGCGGTAGGAAGAAACATATCAAACAGCCGTATTTTAACACCAGAACTTGTTTTTGTACCTAAAATGGAATTGAAACAGAGTGTTTCGTCAGGTGTATTTAATATTAAGTAAATATATTTTAATGACAAAATATACCGCCATAATAATGGGAATCGTGGTCTGGCAGCTGTGGACGAGAGCTTGGTCAGTTGGCTGTTAAACACTTGACTTATACTTATACTTATTGGCATTCAAATTTGAACTTTACAGTACAGATAAGAACGGAATGTCGTTGCATTAGCTCATGGTAGTGCAGGATAAAAGAACAATCAGGTGCAGATATAAATAAATAGATTACTGTACAGATAAATATATAGCACTTTTGCATATGCATCCACGTTTCTGGTTGTATGTTATATTGTCTTTATATTCCAGCCAGTTAATCCGTTTTGGGGGGAAATTGAGGGGATTATTTTGATGCGTTCAAGAGTCTTATGGCCTGAGGGAAGAAGCTGTTACAAAACCTGAAGGTTCTGCTACGGAGGCTGCGGAACCTCTTTCTAGAGTCCAACAGTGAAAACAGTCCTTGGTGGGAGGAGTCTCTGCAGATTTTCTGAGCCCTGGTCAGGCAGTGGCTTTTTGCGATTTCCTGGATAGGAATATATATATATATATATATATATATATATATATATCCAGCCCAGCTGTATAGTGGTTACACCTCTAATCGACATCTTTATCCAAACGAAGAAGAAGAATGTGAAAAACATCTACAAGCAACATTGTTAATCAAACTTTTTTTAGTAGGAATGAACTGCATTGGCCCTAGTGTGTGAATGTGAGCGTGAATGTTGTCTGTCTATCTGCGATGAGGTGGCGACTTGTCCAGGGTGTACCCCGCCTACCGCCCGAATGCAGCTGAGATAGGCTCCAGCATCCAGCAGGGACAAGCGGTAAAAAATGAATGGATGGATGGAAATGCCTACACACAACCATTTAGATGTTCTAAGCATTAGCCTCAAGTCGTATTCCCAAGGACTAAATGTTCATGTAGACCTGTGTGGTTTGTGTTTCCACCACACTTCACAGTTCAGGCTAGTTTATACAGATGAGGCTGATGACGTATGAAGGAGTACTTTAGTATATTTCTACACTGATACCATGTAAATAAACAGACACTATTGTCATGATCCTTCATGACTATTTTGGTTGTGTTACCACTTCCCGTGCTCTCTGCCTTCTCCTGTCCACCGCTCTTATTTTGACTTCTTTATCATGTAACTGCACCTTCTGCCTCCCTCACCCGTCTCTGATTAGCGGTCTCGACACACCTGTTACCTGTTGCCAATCAGGCTTCTTTGTAAGCCAGTCCACCCTGCACATGGGGCTGGATCGTTGTACTTAATAGTCTGCCAATGTTTGTTCCGTGTTTCCTGTTGCAATTAAACTTAGTTTTACCTGCCATGCTGTGCATCCTTGGGGTCACGCTGCAATAAACGCTCACCAGACTGTGACGTTAGGTCATATTTCTTTTACTGAAGCTTAAATAATGAAATAACATATAAAACGATATGATTTGAAAACTAGGTGTTCCGGATTTTACATCAAAATCCAGGCTTTGTTCCACAGTGTGTAAATGTCAGCATTTATCCAAGGGCGACAACATACACTCATCCGATTTAGTGTTAGCCGCCGGTTAGCATTAGCATTTGGTGTACTCGGGTTGAGACGGATAGCTACACAAATGAAGGAAAGTGAGTTATATTTATATAGCGCTATTTCTCTAGAGACTCAAAGTCCTTTACATATTGGAACCCAGTATCTACACCTAAACCAATGTGGGTGGCACTGGGAGCAAGGAGGGTAAAGTGTCTTGCCCAAGGACACAACGGCAGTGACTAGAATGGCGGAAGCTGGAATCAAACCTGGAACCCTCAAGTTTCTGGCGCGGCCGCTCTGCCAGTCAGAAGTCCAGTAAGCAGCTCGCCTCGCTGCTTTGAAGTACGTTATATTCCTCTGTAAATTTGCTTCGCTTATTGAAATGAAATTTCAATAAGTAGCATTAAACTGCATACTGTAAATTCCCGACTATAAACTGTTACTTTTTCCTGCGCTTTGAAACCTGCGACTTAAAACACTGTGTAGTTAATTTATGGGTTTTTATCTTTGCTGATGGCCACAAGGCAAATAGTTGTCATAACACACATGCAAGGACCCTGAAATGGGGTGTGTTGTTTGTGCTATGGCATCATCTTTTCGAGTTTTTTTTTTCTAAAATTTAGTGAGTATATATTGGTCGCTCTATAGTCCGGAAAATACGATTGTTTAAAGACGACTGCTGAGGAAAAAGATTGTTCTACTAATCAGCTTTTTTCAGCACGCAGATGCCCCACAAAACTGAAAGCTTCTTACGTTACTCTTTCTATCCGTTTTCATCCACTGTAATGATACCAAGTACAAGAGCGTATCGAGTCGATTTAACATTACAAAATATTTTTAATAAAAAAAAAAAAATGTATTTGCATTACCGGTATATTAAAAAATTCAGGAAATATGTCCCTGGACACATGATAACTTAAATTATGACCAATGTATGATCCTGTAACGACTTGGTATCAGATCAATACCAACATTTGTGGTATCATCCAAAACTAATGTAAAGTATCCAAACAACAGAATAATAAGTGATTGGTAAAACTTTAGTATGGGGAACATTTTCTAAGTAACAAAGACTTAATTTAGAGTTATTTGGACACTAGGGGAACATATAAGGGTTAGGGTTAGGGTTACTAATAAGCAATAATTCTGAGGTTATTGAGGGGAGACTCTTAGATAATTGCTTACTGTTTGTATAATAAGGCCATGCAGAATAAGGCATTAATAAGTACTTAATAATGACTAATTAAGAGCCAATATGTTACTAATTTGCATGTTCATAAGCAACTAATTAATGGTGAATATGTGTTCCCCATACTAAAGTGTTACCAAGTAGTTATTACATTGTAACAGAAGTGTAGATAGAACATGTTGAAACAGAAAATAAGCAGATATTAACAGTAAATGAACAAGTAGATTAATAATACATTTTACAGCTTGTCCTTTATAATTTTGACAAAATAATAGAATGATAAATGACACAATATGTTACTGCATATGTCAGCAGACTAATTAGGAGCCTTTGTTTGCTTACTTACCGTACTACTAAAAGACAAGAAACAGATGTTTAATGTACCCTAGGATTTTTTGTTAAAATAAAGCCAATAATGCAATTTTTTGTGGTCCCCTTTATTTAGAAAAGTATCGAAATACATTTTGGTACCGGTACCGGTACCAAAATACTGGTATCGAGACAACCCTACTAAGACATTACTTAGACATTCAAAACATAAAAGACACTAGAACTAATGTATGTATGTGCTATGTGAATATTAGCACCAAATATGCTCTATCTGCAAACAGCTCAATAAACATCAAATGGACTTTGATAAGATAAGATGGACTTTAAACATCCCTCAGGGGTGAAACTCTACATTATCAGTATAATTGAAGCACTGTCGCCAAATATTGCTCCTTTCTTATTCCAATTTGCTTGTATTCTGTGAACAAGGCCCAGTAGATTTACTAGAGTTATGATTCATTCATGTGCAAAGACGTAACATTATTCCAAAATTGGCCAGGCATTGAAGCTCATTAGCAATTAATAGCGTACATATCAACAATTATTTAGTTGCTAAAACCATGACATAAGACAGATGGAAATTGTATTGTAAAATATTTATTTCAGACATGTTAGAAAAAAATTTAAATAAACCCAATACTAAACAACAATGATTAATATAAGAATATAATAATAAAATAAAATGACAACATAGTGGTTTTTCGAATAGCATCATCTCAGCAGCGCATGTTTTTAAGAAATTAACTCAATAAGAATATATTAACTCTAGTGACAGTTAGCATGTACTTTCTACATGCTAATAACAAGTCCACAATCGACGTAAGAGATTAGCAACATGAGAAGACCTCCGTTACTCACCTCACTTTAGTGCCACACCAGAGAAAATATGACCCAGCGATTTGATTTGCCTTGAAAGGTAGACATTTTTAGGGGAACTGCACTTAAAAAAAAGCCTATCGTTCACAATCATTATAAGAGACAAGAATTCATGTCTTTTTTTGTTTTTCTATTTTAAAGATGATTAAAACAAACTTGGATAATGCGGCTAATGGGAGTCACCGTTGTAGCCTTCAAAGCCCTCCATCAATGTTTTGTAAACACACTGCAAGTATATATATATAATGTAGTAACAGCCACCTTCATAACTATATGTAATATGTTTTATATACACACTGCAAGTATATATATAATGTAAGAACAGCCACCTTCATAACAATATGTAATGTGTACAATGTACACACAGCATGTACAGTACCGTATTTTCCGCATCATAAGGCGCCCTGGGTTAAAAGCCGCGCCTTCAATGAACGGCATATTTCAAAACTTTGTCCACCAATAAGCCGCCCCGTGTTGTAAGCCGCATCTAACTGCGCTAAAGGAATGTCAAAAAAACAGTCAGATAGGTCAGTCAAACTTTAATAATATATTAAAAACCAGCGTTCTAACAACTCTGTTCACTCCCAAAATGTACGCAAATGTGCAATCACAAACATACGTATATCAACATGGACGGAGCTGCGTGAAGAAAGCCACCCGGCCTCTTCGCGTAAACGTAAACTTACCTTAACCACTCGCTCATCTTTTCTTCATCCATCCCTTCGAGTTAGCTTTTATGATGACGCCGGCTGGAAAGGTCTCTTTTGGCAAGGTCTTCCTTTTGAATATCACCACGGGTGGAAGTTTCTGGCCATTAGCATGGCAAGCTAGAACCACAGTGAAGGATGACTTCTCATTCCCTGTGGTGCGAATATTCACCGTACGTGCTCCCGTTCCACAGTGCGGTTCACAGGAATATCAGTTGCTGTGAAATACGGTAGTAATCCGTGTGCGGATGGAGAGATTGCGTCTTTTCATGAACCGGATCCTTGTCGCTTAGTAGGAGCCATTTTGTGGTCTTTACAGATGTAAACAGGAAATGAAACGTACGGTGATATCCGCGCGTTTTTTCTTCTTCTTCCGGGGGCGGGTGGTTGCTTACAGTAGAAGAAGAAGCGCTTCCTGTTCTATGGGGGCGGGTGCTTACCTTGGCGGTTGCTTGCGTAGAAGAAGAAGCACTTCCTGTTCTACCGGGAAAAAAGATGGCGGCTGTTTACCGTAGTTACGAGACCGAAACTTTATGAAAATGAATCTTAATATTTATCCATATATAAAGCGCACCGGGTTATAAGGCGCACTGTCAGCTTTTGAGAAAATTTGTGGTTTTTAGGTGCGCCTTATAGTGCGGAAAATACGGTATATATAAAATGTACAAAACCCAAAACCAGTGATGTCGGCACGTTGCGTAAATGGTAAATAAAAACAGAATACAGTGACATTAGGAATTTGATGCCTGCAACATGTTTCAAAGAAGCTGGCACAAGTGGCTAAAAAGAATGAGAACGTTTTGGAATGCTCATCAAACACTTATTTGGAACATCCCACAGGTGAACAGGCTAATTGGGAACAGGTGGGTACCATGATCGGGTATAAAAGCAGCTTGTCAGTCATTCACAAACAAGAATGCGGCGAGGGTCACCACTTTGTCAACAAATGCGTGAGATAATTGTCGAACAGTTTAAGAACAACATTTCTCAACGAGCTATTGCAAGGAATTTAGGGATTTCACCATCTACGGTCTGTAATATCATCAAAAGGTTCAGAGAATCTGGAGAAATCACTGTACGTAAGCGATGATGTTACGGACCTTCGATCCCTCAGACGGTACTGCATGAAAAACCGACATCAGTGTGTAAATGATATCACCACATGGGCTCAGGAACGTGCCAACTTCACTGGTTTTGGGTTTTGAAGTGACAGACATATTCATAACGATATGTAATATGTTTAATATATATCGTATTTTGGTCATTTTAATCATTGCTGGAACTAGTTGTTCTGCGCATTTATTTCCGTTTCCATAGCAGCGCACGTCCGACTTCTGGCAATAACGTGTGTCCGACTTCCGTAAACAAGGCATTTGTGTGTTCAAATCATGGCAGACACGGTAACAAACAACAACAACGACTATTTTTGGGCAATGAGGATTCACAACCTTATCTTTTTCAAGCGGAGGATGAACTACTGCTTCTACAAGCCAGCACAAAGGAAGAGTAAGACTTTGGAGCAGACGGAAACCTAGAGAGTGAGGTGAAAGTGACTCGAAGCTGCAACGTGTGGAATTTAAAACCATGCTATTTTGACATGAATGGCGTGCTTACCCAAAAATATTGACCATTGAGTGAGTCAACTACAGTACATATGCTGTCAGGCTAGCTGTGTACAAATAAAACATGAAATAACATTTTACAGATACCTTTATATGATTGTTCATGTTTTTCAGTCAGTACAGATTAGTGTTTTAAAGTATTGTGTTGTACATTACAAACTTAAACTTAAAAGCTGGCTCTTTCCGTAGCCAGCTTTTACGGCTAATTTAAAAAGTTAAGTTAAAGTACCAATGATTGTCACACACACACTAGGTATGGCAAAATTATTGTCTGCATTTGACCCATCACCTTTGATCACCCCCTGGGAGGTGAGGAGAGCAGTGAGCAGCAGTGGTGGCTACACCCGGGAATCATGTTTGGTGATTTAACCCCCAATTCCAACCCTTGATGCTGAGTGCCAAGCAGGGAGGTTATGGGTCCCATTTTTATAGTCTTTGGTATGACTCGGCCGGGGTTTGAACTCACAACCTACCGATCTCAGGGCGGACACTCTAACCATTAGGCCACTGAGTGGAATACCGTAGCACGCCGACGTGTTACTACGCTAGAAAAATAGTTATTCAGTGTTCGCTCTTACAATAACAATGTTGCTACAGTTTGGTTATCATACAGGTTACGCAACATGAATTAAGTATTGTTGACGGTTTTTGAATACATTTTTAAAGTGATTTAGAGGTCAATTTGATTGCTCCCATTAACTGCATTGCTAGCCACCAAGAACGAGCTGATTTTTACATGTTAGAAAGCAAAACAAACAACAAAACCTTTGTCTTCTTGTCTTTCATAAGGATTGTGAACGACAGGCAAAATAAAATAAAAAAGTGCAGTTCCCCTTTAACACACCAGTTGACAGATGTTGACTAAATAACGAGGCTGACTTGGACACTGGATAAGTGCGTATGGATGACAAGAAGGTTCACTGAATGTATTTTGTTCCTGCTATTGAACAAACGTTGCCAGATGTTTAACCCGATGCACAAAGTGAACTCTCTTGCTTCCCGTTTAGAGGCAAGAGGCGAGAGCAGCAAAACTGCACCTACCTTATTGAAGCCGACCAAATTATCCAGTCCATCTTCATCGATCGTTCGAATGATTGTCAACGCAGGCTTGCAGGCTACGGACCCTCCCCCCTGTGGCCTCAAAAAACTCTCTTCTGATTTACACGACTCTCAAGAATGACCATTTTTGCCCCCAAAAATTTGAATTCCGGGAAAAAACTAACGAGTAGCATCCCTGAGAAAGTTTATATTTAAATAGTCAAAGCAGTTAAGATGTGTCTATGCCTCTGCGGATTACTATAAACACAACAACCACAGCTGTCAAAAAGCTGTGGGAAGTTATATCATTTCAATTTCACCCGAGATTTTGTGCCACTGAAAGCTATTAGCATGTAGCATTTCCTTGTTTAACTAAACGAGCTGAAATGACCACAGTCGCCCCCTATCATGTTGGAGGCATACAGCATTTGGCCAACAGTCGGATTACAAATGGTACACGTCATCATCATCATCGGCGGTCACTCAAAGCAAGTTTGACGATCCTTCTGGTAAGGGGGTATCCCTTTATGGAGGATGCCTGTGCCTGACTTTGTTTAACGTGGGGAGACTGGTGCACAGACAGTCACCACAAGATCCTTGACAAATCCAGGTCAGGGTCCAGTGGCATGGAGTCCAAGACGACTGGAGACCCTTTTCTGCTGCAGCCTTCATCCGCCATCCCAGCCGTTGTGACGCTCCATAGGGTTAGCAATCATCCTCCGCCTGTTCCACCGTTGAGGTCTTGGGTTGTTATTTTCCCATAACTGGGCCCACATGGATGTGGGGGTGCCTTCTTCCGCCATCGCAGCCGTTGTGGTAGTTCTTACATCTACCGTCTTCCACCTGCTCCGCCGTTGAGGTCTTCACCGTATCTCTGGCTAGGGGGCGTTTATTAAACACAAGGAAGTGGAGAGTGTAATTATTCCAAATAAGTATGGCGTGACTATGTGTTGTGTTTAACTGAGTGTTACTGGGAGTTGTTGAAGGTGCGTGTTGAGCGCGATGCGGAAGTCCAGGGAGGGCAAGGCAAGCTCGGAGGTCCGTGGGCAAGCGAGAGATCAAAGGCAGGAGCGAGGCGTCAAGGTCCGTGTCCAGGCGAGAGGTCGAGATCCGGGAAGGCAGCCAGGGAGCCAGAAGGAATTCGGGGAGACGAGACACACAACTCGGAACCAGGAAATGGGGGAACGTTGCGGGATGACGACACAAGACACAAGACAATAACCACAGATGAGGGGAAACACAGAGAGAGCGAACGCACATAGGGATAGCGCTAGAGACGTGTAGGCTTAGAGTACTGAGACAGGTAGCTACGTTCTGGCACTGGAACGCAGGCCGTGCTGGATTATGAAGGGAGTGGAGTCCTCATCAGCGTCAGGTGTGTTGATTTAAGACTGCCTACATCCGCAGGATGGGAGCGCCTGTGGGCGTGTCCAGAGGCGGCAGGAGCCGAAGCCGTAACAAGCTGCCCCCAATGATAAAGTCAAACTTGTATATATTTCGTCAACAGAGTAAGTTTTTTTCCGGTGAAGAATTTTACAAAACAAAGTCTGTTGAGGCTCATTGTCCTACGTTCAAATTGTGCATACTTTACAGCTTTCTTCCCTTATGTGTTCAAGATGGAGTGAGAGAGCCCAGCCCCATTTCATAAGCAGATTTCCCTGGGAAAAAAAGCCCATTATTACTATTGAATACTTTGATCACTGTGCTACTGCTCTAAAAATGATAATCATTTATTATTGTGCTTATCCATGACTAAAAGTTGTTTGTCGCTAACAGCTTACTAAATGCTACGTGCAAAACTGAATAAACCATACTTTGATTCAAACGTACCTGTTGAAAATGCCGTGAACACACCAACATGTACCAGGTGATGACGTAAAAAGTCATGTTTGATCATCTCACAGCTGCTATCCAGGCTATTTTTCCGTCTCTTTATTAGCTTCATAACCCGACTTCCTTTGGCCTTGCGTTCACGCTGGAAATGAGAAAAATCTCACCAAATCCTTTTTTTCCCCAAAGCGATCATGACCACGAACGTCGCAGTTAATGATGCAGGTTGAACACAAAACTTAAGCACAGTCCTGTAAATAAGTGATTTAACATCCAGAAAGACCCACAATGCAATGCGTTGTCACGATTTCAGCACATATTTAATGTAAACTGGTTCTGTATGAAAACACCATTTTTGTGAAGAAGGCGGTTGAAGTATCAAAGTGCAACATTTTGTCTTTGTGGTTTTTGTTTATTTTCGTGGAAAAGCTGAAAGCTAGAAGAAGGATGACAATGCATTAGCGTTCTGGGAGAAAAATATTGCCTGAGTCTTTTCTCAAGCTCCATTCTAAATGCGAGGTGATCTTTCGTTTATGCTAAAAGGCGAGCAGATGGCTCTTTTGATACCACATGGTATTAAAGCCTGTTTAAAAAAAGTGAGGAAGTGAAATATTCACAGTGGAAAGAAAAAAAAGTGTTGTGCATATTAATCAATGATGGGCGGAGAAGATGCTGCTTTATGAGCAGCTCAGGGCATATTCATGCTGTTACATTGTTGTCTTTACTTCATGAAACATGTAATGTTGATTGTTAAAGGCCTACTGAAATGCGATTTTCTTATTTAAACGGGGATAGCAGGTCCATTCTATGTGTCATACTTGATCATTTTGCGATATTGCCATATTTTTGCTGAAAGGATTTAATAGAGAACATCAACGATAAAGTTCGCAACTTTTGGTCGCTGATAAAAAAGCCTTGCCTGTACCGGAAGTAGCAGACGAGTAGCGTGACGTCACAGGTTGTGGAGCTCCTCACATCCGCACATTGTTTACAATCATGGCCACCAGCAGCGAGAGCGATTCGGACCGAGAAAGCGACGATTTCCCCATTAATTTGAGCGAGGATGAAAGATTTGTGGATGAGGAAAGTGAGAGTGAAGGACTAGAGGGCAGTGGGAGCGATTCAGATAGGGAAGATGCTGTGAGAGGCGGGTGGGACCTGATATTCAGCTGGGAATGACTAAAACAGTAAATAAACACAAGACATATATATACTCTATTAGCCACAACACAACCAGGTTTATATTTAATATGCAACAAATTGATCCCGCATAACAAACACCTCCCCCCTCCCGTCCATATAACCCGCCAATACAACTCAAACACCTGCACAACCACACTCAATCCCACAGCCCAAAGTACCGTTCACCTCCCCAAAGTTCATACAGCACATATTTTTCCCCAAAGTTACGTACGTGACATGCACATAGCGGCATGCACGTACGGGCAAGCGATCAAATGTTTGGAAGCCGCAGCTGCGTACTCACGGTATCGCGTCTGCGTATCCAACTCAAAGTCCTCCTGGTAAGAGTCTTTTTTGTCCCAGTTCTCCACAGGCCAATGGTAAAGCTTGACTGTCATCTTTCGGGAATGTAAACAATGAAACACCGGCTGTGTTATCCGGCACAACAGTCAGGGGGTGCATTCTACGGCGGGGGTGCGTTATCCGGCACAACACCTGCCGCAATACACCCCTTCCCACCTACAGCTTTCTTCTTTGCTGTCTCCATTGTTCATTGAACAAATTGCAAAAGATTCACCAACACAGATGTCCAGAATACTGTGGAATTCTGCGATGAAAACAGACGACTTAATAGCTGGCCACCATGCTGTCCCAAAATGTCCTCTACAATCCGTGACGTCACGCGCAGGCGTCATCATACCGAGACGTTTTCAGCAGGATATTTCGCGCAAAATTTAAAATTGCACTTTAGTAAGCTATCCCGGCCGTATTGGCATGTGTTGCAATGTTAAGATTTCATCATTGATATATAAACTATCAGACTGCGTGGTCGCTAGTAGTGGCTTTCAGTAGGCCTTTAAATCTTTATTCTTCCATCCTTTTACACCTTATTGGCCTTGGCCCCCTTCTAATGTGTGACGCCTCCACTGCCACAATTCCTCCTGGCTGTGGACCGAGTCTGTATCGGACTGCGTGGTCGGTAGTAGTGGCTTTCAGTAGGCCTTTAAGGGCTGTTTTAGACTAAGGATTTTCATTGTTGAATCTGATTAAAAAAATAAGAAATAAACAAATAACGTCTAACAGCAAAGTTAACAGTGAACAGATCTAATTTGCGGCTTTTTCCACTTCTAACAAAACTGTTAAAACACTCATATAAACAAATAAAAAGCAGAGATTGGATGGTTTAATAAGGTCGGCCATGCTGGTGTCGGCTTCGACAGAGCACTGAGATGACGATCAAACTTGACCATGGAGCAGGAATTGGTAACCTTTTAAAATAAAGAGCCATTTGAGACAAAACCTATTTGACCAATGTATAGAAGGCAGTGCTTCAAATATTTTGACATATTTTCAAGTCTTGTTCTTTTCTTTGTATTTTGCCATTTTGGTAGTTTTTCTTCTACCTCCTTCCTACGACGAGCCACACCTATTGCCGCCTTGCATTAGTCCCGTTTCTTAGATCTGTCTTTGCGTATTTGTTCTCTTCTGTTGCTACACATCTCCCACATGTGTCTATTGTATCGACCACTTGTTTATGCTGCTGTGTCAAGGCGAGCCGTGTCTTACCCCTCCAAATTGTTCAAAAAATTCTAACCTTGCGTCGTGGTGACGTGAATGGTAATGCTGTACAAAACCCAAAACCAGTGAAGTTGGCAAGTTTCAATTGAATAGACTGCAAAAATAAGATACTTTACGTGCGAACTGGTAAACGTTGTTATTTTTTTCAAATATCAGGTCATTTGGAATTTCCTGCCTGCAACATGTTTCAAAAAAGCTGGCACAAGTGGCAAAAAAGACTGAGAAAGTTGAGGAATGCTCATCAATTACTTATTTGGAACATCCCACAGGTGAACAGACTAATTGGGAAAAGGTGGGGGCCATGATTGGGTGTAAAAGCAGCTTCCATGGAATGCTCAGTCATTCACAAACAAGAATGGGGCGAGGGTCGCCACTTTATGAACAAATGTGTGAGCAAATTGTCAATCAGTTTAAGAACAATATTTCTCAACAAGCCATTGCAAGGAAATTAGGGATTTCACCATCTACTGTCCGTAATATCATCAAAAGCTTCAGAGAATCTGGAGAAATCACTGCATGTAAACGGCAAGGCCGTTACCTTAGATTGCTCAGGCGGTACTGCATCAAAAACCGACATCAGTGTGTAAATGATATCACCACATGGGCTCAGGAACAATTCAGAAAACCACTGTCAGTAACTACAGTTCGTCGCTACATCTGTAAGGGAAAATTAAAACTCTACAATGCAAAGCGAAAGCTATTTATCAACAACACCCAGAAACGCCGCCAGCTTCGCTGGGCCCCGAGCTCATCTAAGATGGACTGATGCAAAGTGTAAAAGTGTTCTGTGGTCTGACGATTGGACCACGAGGTTGATAGTTGAATCAGACTCTACCGAATTGAATCGTTGAATACTCGACTATTCTAAGAAACCCCTGTGACTTCTATCTGGTAATTCTGGAATCCTTCTTAAATATAGTTATTGAAGGAGTTCATGGATTGAGTATTCAAAGCCCTGATAACACAATGACTTGGATAAAGGAGAATATTCACAGGCATGTTCCTGAATGAGTGTTTATTTTTGCAGAGTCACAAACCTGTGCCAATGTAACATTAATATTATTCCTTTTTTTGTGGACTCCATATACAAATATTAAATGACCTTCATCCCTCAGACATAAACTTTTTTTTAATAAATGATGCTCTTATAACTAATTGAATAAAGTGCTCTGCCATTGTGCGTACAAACCAATGATGCAATACGTTCCTTCCACTCTGCCTACCATTCCAACAAAGTAAATCGCAGAGTGTCTGTTTTTCATATTTCGCCCTAATTAATTCATGTTTTTATCTGAAGAATCGCAAGCTGTTCTCTTTCCAATCCGATGTCTGACTGTAGGACCGCCATGAATCACATCAGCAGGGAGGCTTACCGAGGCTAAACTCTTGCCACAAAAGAAAACGGGATGATTACTTCAAACAATGTTTGAGCATTCAAGGTCGGAGGTTAATTACGTTGTCTGCTTCATTCATGTCGATCACTGAGCAAAGAGGTCAATCTACAGCTTCTAGCCTTGAGGTCAAAAGGACCCCTTTTTTCTTAGCAACACAGAGTTGGAACCAAGAAGTTGGCCCTGACCTAGCCAACGTATTTATGTAATATAAGTTGGTCATTTACAGGAAGAGGTATACATGTTTACCATTATTGTATTATGTGTAGAGCACATGTTGCCTTATAAACAATAAAAAGACCTGAGATACTAAGTCAAGTATATCAATTGTCATAATACTGTAGCGTCACTCAAAATACAAACCTGGTGGTCAGCCACTTTTGCACAACACTGAACACATGTGCACTGCTTTTTTGTGCATTTTGTGTCAACAGTATGAGCTTATGATGAATAGTTTTTTCTGACTTACAAATGTTACACTGTTGAATACTTACTTATTCTCCCCGTCATTCATGTTGTCGTTTTTAGAGCTCCCATTGTGAGTTTGCTCCTTAAAAAAAAAAAACATGGCAAAAGCAGAGGATGCGTGTGCATGTACGAGCCAGTCTGTCCCACAACAAGAGGATAAAGAAAAAAACCAGCTTATTGACTCCAGCTTTGGACTAGCACTTTGGGTAAATTTCTACCAGATATGGATACTTCCAAACAATTTGTTTCCCAGAAGTACATAGGAAGACGATACTTTTCTAGAAATATCTCCACAATGCCTCCGTGGTTTGATTTCAAAATTTCAGGACTTATGCAGATCCCAAATACACAAAAACAAGTAGCAATACTGTAAGTAAGAACATTTGATTTTACATTCGAGTTCCCCTTTAAGTGAAGCCTTCAGAGTAAAATGTAAATGTAAGATAAATCATTCTTTTTATTTTCATGACATGTGCATAATAATAACAATAATGTGCAACATGCAGTGACATAAATGATGCTAATAGTATAGCTTTTTTTATGCAGCGCCTGAAACAATCACAGTGTACAGGTCTACCTCATTTAGTTTTTCTCGAATGAATCTACATACTGTATTGTTTATGAAATGTATTTTCGACTGTGTCTTGGAAGAAAAAAAAATAGCGGCCACCGCTTCAAGATACTGTATATATTTAAACAGTCTACATTTTCAACAGATAAATTATGATACTTTTGAAGAGAGTAGGGCATGGTTTCATTTGCATTTTGGGGACGCATCCAGAACCAAACATTTTGTCTTTAGCAAAATGTATGCAACGTTTACACCAAAGCATACCAATATGTAGTATGTAGGTAGGCCACAATGAAGTGTTTTAAATGTAGATTAGAATCATCAAGTAGCCTTTAAATTCACTGTTACCTGTGTTCCACATACACATTAATGCCTGTATCGGCAAACAACAACGGATTTACCAAACACCCTTGGAAAAACGAAGTTTTAACTTGTTCTCTGACAATAAAATCCATACATTGTCTTGCTTTTGCTGTTCCCACAATGCTATCTATATGCTAATCTGTAATCTTAAATTGCCACTTTTCCACAATGGCCTGGATGAACCAGAAGGTTGATTTGCTCTGGCAATGCGCCCACAGCTGGTGCAGGCACCACAGAGGTCATTGCAGCCCAGTGGAAAGGTCACACCTGACCCGTATCAATGCAGACCTAGAGATGCGTTCAGGCTCTCCCTGGACACACCACAGCCAATTTAGTGCTCAGGGCCAGCGTTAGTTTCTGACACACAGCACTATTCATTGCTCTCATTATTGTCCAACGGAGACACTTCTCAGAGAATAATAG